>NW_015112677.1:610753-618703 GCF_001443285.1 Poecilia latipinna | reverse complement strand
ATGATGAACCAGCAATCTGTTCTCTCATTCAATGACTAAACAACAACATTATCTCTGTGCTGCCTGCTGCGCTCTTTTGTTTCCATGACGTTGTTTGTTCACTGATGTTTTCTAGCAAATCTCTGAGGCATTCACAGATTAGCAGGATTTAGATTGAGATTAAAATGCACACAGGTGGGCTCTGTTTACTAATTATGAGAGCACTAAAGGCAATTAGTGGATTTTATTTAGTTGCTTCAAATTAAACAGAACTGAATTCATATGCAACCCAAACGATTTCTAAAAATAAAAGAGCTATGTATTATTTCTCATTCAGTTACACAATTACCTGCTACTTCATGTGGATCTGCTTAAAAAAAATTTCCAAAAAAATACATTGAACTTTGTAGTTGTATCCTGACAAAATGTGGAAAAGGCTCAATTTTTCATGGCAATTTACCCTGAAAGTTCCCTCAGTCCTTCAAAAACCCTTTTTAAACCTTGTGCCTGTTAGATTTAGTCAATGACTAATGATTTCTGTTCGAAGTAAAAGAAGTCTCACTTTATCAGGAAAAATGCACCAAAACAAGAATTATTAAGACTCGGTTCCAGGGAGACAAAGCCCCTTAATCATCAGCAAACTCTGATATTTTTGTAATATCAACGTTTTAGTCTGATGACCTTCCACAAATCTTTGTTCACAAAATCTCTTTTGTCAACATTTCTATATGTTGTTGTTTTTTTTAGGAAAAAAACACACAATTGCCTCACACTTCAATGAAGCCCATTTTAATTTTTTTTTTCCTTTTTCTTTTTTGATGCTACAAAATGAGTCAAAATCAGAAATTTCACAAGATTTCAATATTTTTCAGTCATTTGATTTGAATAAGCTTCCCAGTCTAAAAAGTTCAGAGAAAACAAACCCTTGACTGTGTGAACCTTGGACTACGGTTCGTCCTGACAAATAGGCAACTTTGTCAACCCTCCTCCTCCTCCTCCTCTTCCTCCTCCGCCTCGGTGGAGAAAAGTGTCTACATTATGACAGCCTGTGCATATTTTGCTGTCGAAGACGCTAGTCGCACAACGGGGAGATGACAGCTTTGGCGTCACTCCTCCAGCTTGTCCATCAGTCACATCTTCAGCCTTCCTCCCACTGCAGCCTCCAGCCCCGGCCCGCATGCGTTGCTTCAATTAAACTCTGTGTTTGACAACACCGCCCGCCCCTTCACGCTTAAGTTGTTTACTTTAAAAGACTGAAAATAAAAAATAAAATAAAACAAAATAAAAAATGACTGAAGGGGAACACTTATTTTGTTTTTAGGGAGATGTATGATATTTTCTTATTTTATAATCATTCTTTTAATACTAGATTAACTCGTGTTGTTCTGCAGAGAAAAACTTTAAATAAAAAAACAACTAATAAATTATATTGAGTGTTATAAATAACACTCATTATAATAATGAGTGTTATTTAAACACTCATTATTTAAGGTGTATTTAAGCTGCTTTTGTCCATGGTTCAGCTTTATATGTACAGCTCTGGTAAATTGTTTTCAATAAACTCAACTCAGTCATTGATTACGTTAAATATGAGCTTTCAGTAACGTCCTTGAGCAAATCTTTTTTTATATAAATACGCTGATTGTGAAACTTCTATGAATAATAACTTGTAAAAACAAGATTGAAATCCTTACTAATAATGCAATAAATTTGATTTACGTTCGGATTTAAAAGCCGCTAAATTTATGTGGTCTAATTTGAGTTCACCAAATTGACATTTAACCTTGTATTAGTGGGCCTTTACATATATATATATATATATATGACCAGGCATGAATTAGAAAAAAAAATACTACAAATTTTATAAAATGATGCTGAAGTTGTTTAATGTATAATGATTGTACAAATACTGCTCAAATGGATCAGTAAAAGCACACAATTTATGAAGCTTTTATTCCAGCAGCCAACGTTGGTAAACTTCTGACCAGAACTGTGTTTCTAAAAATGTCCTTCTTTTTAAAATTACCCTTGAAAACTTGTTCATTTGCATGACGCCTCCAGAGGACAACACATTTTGCTGTCCTATTGTGTTGCAAATGTTGCATCGCCACCGAGACACAACTCATGTTTCCACTTTATTTGGGGAAGTTAAGAATGTTAATTTCCTCATGTAGTGACCAATTGCTCTTCTGGTTGGATAGGTTTTAATTATTGTACTTTGCAATGTTTATTTGTGACTCGTCTCTGCGTTTCTAACTTGTATCTTATTCTTTTCTCTTAATCTCTCGTGTGTCGTTTCCTAAATGTCCTCCCGCGACATCAAACCATTCATCCATGACTTCTTTTACATGTGGCCGCAGATCTAAAGTTTTCCTTTAACCATTCAAGTTCCAAAAACCAATTTGCTTTTGTGCTCTCCTCTTTCTTAGTTATAGCTGCCTCGAGTTTACCCCCAAAGATTAATTAGAGTTTGTCTGTCTCGCCTTCACTGTCCTTTCAGAGAAGCGAAATCTGATATTTTCCTCTTTTTAAGGTGGACGTGTCCTGCAAATGCAATCAGCAAACATAAATCACAGTGTTGCTGCAAAACGAATACTAATGTCAGCTCTGAGAGTGCTGCCGGAGCTTAGGATGTGAAAATAACTCAACAAGTTAGCTGCAAACCGTAACAGCTGCACTGCAACAACGTCAAAAAAGGCAGCATGAGAGAGAAGTGAAACACGAAGAGATCATGCCTTTAACGGATTAGATTAGAAAATATAAGGAGAACATCTAGAAATAGCCCACAATTCTCAAGGTAAATAAAAAAAAAGTCATATCATCCATCCATCCATCCGTCCATCCATCCATCCATCCATCCATCCATCCATCCATCCATCCATCCATCCATCCATCCATCCATCCATCCATCCATCTATCTATCTATCTATCTATCTATCTATCTATCTATCTATCTATCTATCTATCTATCTATCTATCTATCTATCTATCTATCTATCTTCTTTACACCCTTGTCCCTTAGTGGGGTCTGCAGGGTTGCTGGTGTCTACCTCCAGCTAAGGTTCCGGGCGAGAGGCGGGGTCACCCTTGACAGGTCGCCAGTCTGTTGCAAGTCATATCATTATTTTGATTTTTTTTTTTCTGAATAAAACTGGAATTGGGATTTCTTTTTTTAAGCCAAAGTTGGTGGCTCATAAAGTATTTACTCCATTTACCCCAAATGTGTTTGTGAAGCTGGGCGAGACCAGATGGTAAACTCAAACTTTTGAGTAGAGCAGATTGTTTCCTGACAAGCAGTGATGAACAGCTGTTTACACAGAAACCTGGTAAATATCCTGTGGTCGGGTACAGAAGTGTGTAGACCATTTTAGGGGTTGCCTGGATACAGACGGCATCTTGTTGTCATGTTTTCCCCGCAGCAAATCGACAGTTTGGAGAGAAAAAGGTTGCAGCGACAATAAGAAGTCAGTTTATGAAATTATTCCAAAATTCAAAAGCTTAATCTTGGAATAAAAAAGTAATTTGGAGACTTAGAAACATAATGTCTTACATATTAACGTTTACAAGTAAAAATAAAACAATGTTTAAGTAATATTATATAAAGAAAGTCTTCAGTGTGAAACGATAAGATAAACATCAGAAGTCATAATCATCCGTTAATGAATTATGGAGGAGTGATCATAGGAATACAAAATGTGGCAACTGTTGCTGCCTGATGATGAGCCAGCCTTGGAGGCTGCTGTTCATTTATATGAGGGTGTGTGTGACTGTGTGTGTGATCACATTAATCTGACTCTCAGAGGACAGATGTTGGACAGTGCAGTGAATTGTTTCTTCTCCTCGGTGCTCGGTCCTTGGCTTGGATCGGCACCGGGTCCGCCCGGCGAGGCCTGCTGTTCGACCACACGACGCAGCACCACCAACATCTCATTCAAAGAGACTCAGTTTCCATGACTCCCAAGCTCATCTTCTGCTCCGATGGCTGATATTGCCCGGTTTAGGCTCATTTTTTCCTCCTGTTGTTTGTCTCACCGCGTCCCCCAAGGAGCTGTGATGCACGGTTTGCGAGTGGTTCAGCAACACTTGGATCGGATCACGATGTGCCGGGCTGGAGAACACTCCCACCTCGGATTTGTTGAGCTGCAGAGGAGGCAGACTCCGGCACCCACCGGATGAGATCCCGCTCTCCCACCCTGGGATTGTTTGGCACGGAACGTCTTGTTATTGACCCCCCTCTCTTTTGTTGCCGCTCTGTCTGCTGTGAAGTCGTTCCCTACAGGAAAAGATGATTATGTTCTCTTGTTTTGTCTGTGTTCAACCTTGGCTGTGTCATGTGACCAACCATTTCAATTCCTGCTGGTTGTCATGCCAACAGAGCATCAGAGGCAATCCGTGTAAACTTTGAATAAATTGATACACATGCATTCAGTTGTTTCAATGTTTTCAACATAATTTTAAAATCATCTCACAAAGTTGCAATAACCTGGTTTGTGCAACACTGTAAGCTAACACTTCTATGGAGCAGCACAGAGTTTTCAGATGGGCTAAGGAGGATCAAAAGCATGAAACAAAGGCATTGGTCAGGAGAGAAGGAAGAGCATTACATGAACATTGTTGCACAGTGAAGACGGTCATCAATTATTCAGGAAAATATGGAACAGTATGGATATTACAACAAAAAAAGACTGGCTGCCATGAGGTGTCCATAAAGAAGCTTCTGAAGAATCTCCCTAAACCTGGGAAGATTTTTCATCTTCTGATGAAACCATATCGCCAAACTTGGCTTTTTCTTTTTTGCAATTCTTTTTGGAGTATTGGAAGTTCTGACCTTGTCCAGAATTTGTAAGGATATCCACTCCTGCAAGGAATCGCAACTGCCTTAATCCCCTTTTTTATTATTACTATTATTTTAAAATGATGGACTTTTAGATTCACCCAGACTGACTCAACAGTATCTCCTCTAAAGTGATCGCTGAGGTGTTTTCTTCTTGGCGTTGTGTTAACACACACACACCTGAATGCTGCAGACCAGCACACTGCCAAAACAGCTGCAGGTTTATCTGATGATGATCAATTAAATAGATGCTTGCTGCTTTCCAATGATGCAGTATTGGTGCACTTAATTTCCCTCCCATTGCTGTATGTAAGCTTGTTCACTGAGTGATTTTTTTCCCGCTCATGTCCATTGATACAATGACTAGTCCTCATGCTCTATATGCACATGCAGTAATATTGATTGTGTTCTTTCCTCCCAGCTAGTTTCACCCTTGGCCGCTCGTCCAGGCAGGTGGCGTCCTGCAGCCGTCCAGCTGCACACAAAGACAGTGTGACTGTCCGTGTATGTATTTGTCAAATTCTCTGCAGGATCAGAACACAACAGCGCTATTGTCCACTCTCATCTGGAGGTGACATTTGTTTTTTTGGGGGGGAGGGATTCAATTTAAACAGAGTAAAATGGAAACGCAAACAGCTCTGGGCAACTCTGAGCATAATGCTTTATGCTTTTAAACAAAAAACAAAATATCAGGAGAAAAACAAAGTTGCAGAATATGTGCTGTGCTGTCAGTACAGTGCAGCCTCATGGAAGATTGTGCAAGTGTCGGAAATCATCGATTGACTCACGTAATGCTCTGTTACTGTTTGTTCTTTGTCCATTTTAACACGATTTAACACAATCGTGTTTCAGGCAATGTTCTCTCACAGTTTGAAAGAATAAATATGGCTAAAGAGAATATTGACCGAGATCTTCAAAACCAGCTTCTGACTTATTTCAGTGACTGAGTCATACTAACACACTCCACATAGATTCTTTTCTTTAGTCATTTCCTGACTTTCAAAGATCAACACTCATCTGCCTTGCATGCCATGGATATGTAGAGACTTAAAGGTGTAAAGAAAAAATAAATAAAAAAATATTTTGGTTGTATTTATTTTGGGGGAATTATTCGAAGTGAAAATATACGTGACACCTGGGGCTCAAACACAAGTTTGACTGAGCTATTGCAGTCAAATATGATTTAACTTTATGGTTTTATACATGTCTTTATCAACAGTGTCCAAAAGTGTAATGTGCTTTTTTTTGTACTTTTTTTTTTTTTTTTTTTTTTACTTTAGGCCATCTTTTGGCCTAATGTAATGTAATGGCTTAAGCATCTGTCAGTCTTATGACTACTGGTGTAAATTTGGCTTTTTTTAGGAATACATTTGCACTGTTTTTATTTTAAAATTACTAGTGTGTCAAATTTTATATGTTGTAGCGTTTTACTGCTGTTCAGCAGAGGACAATATCTCTCCAGATGCACAGAAAAAGCTCCCTCTGTTTCCTCTGCGGGATCTGTCATTCCACAGGCAACAAGTTTTGATTTTATTGTCAGCATCAGTGTGATCTGGATGGTTTTCTTCAGGGTTATTTCTTAGAAGCTGGCACTACTGTTTGACTCACTTTTCTTTCCTTTGGTTTCCAGTCGGTGCTTAAATCCACTTTCACACTCTATTTGTTACATTTAATAGTAATGTATTAATACACATTTTGCAAGTTGTTTTTTTTCTCTTGTACTGCTTCATGTTGTTCATGTTGCTTAAATACCACCACACATCGACATGTCATTGCCACAAATTTGAAAGTGTCTTATTGGAATTGCAACAGACCATAACGATCAATGGGAATTTTCTCTGAATATTAAAGTTTGTGATTTTAGAGTCACAACATTTGTAAGGCTAATGTCCTCCATGTAAAATAAAAATTAAAAAAGTGGTTAGAATATGACAAATTAAATAATATTGCGTTAAAGAAGCAAGTTGTATCTAGAAATCTGATGATTTTTATTTTGATTACAGATGATTGCTGTGTTACAAAATTATGCAATACAAAAAAAATATATAGTTGGACTATAAATCTGTTAACGTTTGGAAAAAATGAGTAAAATTCACCATATAAGCTAATGTTTTATTACCTAATTGCGCTGCAGATTTATCATTGAATTCATTCAGGAATTAGAATAAAAATACCAAAATAGGGGATTAAATTATCCATTTTTTTAAAGCCCAGGAATTACTTTGAAAATAGGGACAATTGGAGCACGTGTGATCAAAAAGGTGAGCCTTGTAGTGTCAGAGGAATGTATTTTGAAGGATTGTCGACGACAGGAATGACATCCTGCACCGACTCTTACTGCAGTCGATTTGAAGAAGTCAGGAGACTGATTGTGCTCCATTGGTTCATCGTTATACTGCACAGAGTGTGTGGTGAGGTCTCCTATGCGCAGCAGCTTGTGCACCTTCCTTCTTTCGCTCCCCGTCACAGAGAAAGTCTAATTTTAACCGAGTTTGTTCAGCTTCACTGATACACTGCTTTTGATGCTGCAACCCCAACAAATACACAAACCAGGAGGTCACTGTTGGCTCAGCCAGAAGTAAAATCGCTCTTGTAAACAACCGCTGAGTCGCGTTTGAATCCCATGTTTGCCAGCGAACCCTGCGGTGTCTTTTGTCTATCACCTCCACCTTTTGTCCCAGAATTAAAACTGTGCTCGTCTTGTTCTTGGTCCTTCTGAAATCCACATCAACGTCGTTGACTTGAGAATAAAGATGAGGTGACTGTCCCCACATCGTGTCGCAAGGTGGCTCGCTAGTTCTTTGTGCAAAACATCTGAGTCATCGGAGTGTTTCAGTAGATGACAGGACTTGTAGGCTGAAGAGAAATGGTGAGATTGAAATTCCCCCAGGAGTGCTCCTCTGCCGCTGACCACTGCCTCAGACACAGAAGCCTTTAGTCTCTCAAACTGTGGCCTGACTGTCAGGTAGTCAATAATTTAGCCGGCTCTGGAAGCCTCCTGAGGAATCTTCTGGAGTTTTTTTTTTTTTTTTTTTTTATGTTAAAGTACAAAGCGCAGCATGAATGGTCCTGAGGAAATGAGAGTGTGATTTTCAGAATAAACATTTCTATTAAACATAGAAGGAAGAGCTGAAATT
>NW_015112677.1:564246-607747 GCF_001443285.1 Poecilia latipinna | reverse complement strand
AATTGAATATTTGAGACTGAGAGTCCAGTGCTGAAGAATATTAAAATCATATATAAAGTACAAAGCGCAGCATGAATGGTCCTGAGGAAATGAGAGTGTGATTTTCAGAATAAACATTTCTATTAAACATAGAAGGAAGAGCTGAAATTAGTTTTAGGTGCCACAGTCGCATATGACTTTATATATGATTTTAATATTCTTCAGCACTGGACTCTCAGTCTCAAATATTCAATTTCCAGGTGAAATGGGTGAAATAGCATGTTGACAAACTTCCACATAAAAGGAAATCTCCACCTGCTGCAGAGCATACATTTTAACTGTTTATATTTCACACTGTGCATGAATGCATCCTGAAATACTTTTGAATTTGAATGAGAAACACAAGGCTCACGCATAAACTTCCAGGTTTTGCTCACCTCAGCTCTTTTGGAACACGCTGCGAGGAAAACGGTCAGGAATTGTTGTGTAAAAAGATGCAGCGTCTCGTGAAAGTATTTATTCCAGAAACTTTTTGACATCTTGCTGTATTACAACTGCAAACTTGCAGTGTATTTTCTTTAGGGACTTTATGTAATATTCCAACATAAAGTAGTGTGAAATGCAAAGGAAAGTCCTCTAGTCTCACTAGACTCTGCTGTTTGTCAAACACGGAGTTGGCAGCATTATGCTTTGTGAATAATTACTTTTAACAAGGGTTGGGAAGGATGATAATGGAACTAGAAGAAAACCTGTCATAGTCTGTAAGAGTTCATATTCCAGCAGGAAATTACCTGAGCAAGTGAGTCAAAAACAAAGCATATTTATGTGATGGAACGGCCTAGTCAAAGCTTAAAACTCATGAGAATATGTGGAAACAAACGAGCTCTATCCAGTCTGACTGATTTTGAGCTTCTTCTTTTTTTTGTCAAGAAAAATGGGTAAAATTTCAGTGTATAGATATTCAAAGCTTTTAGAAAAACATATTATTTTTTGTGGCACCTACAATCAGAAACACTCTGGGCAGCTGATAACAACTCCGTCCTTTTCTCTGTCTCTCTGGTGGGACAGAGTTCGGTATCAGCTGTCGAGTTGCAGAATGTTGAATAGTCGGTTTTCTGCAGTCACACCTCCTTGTTCTTTAAAGTCTAGACAAAAATAATAAACAAGTCTGTTTGCAACGTTCCCTTTGAGCAGGGACGAGTGCCTCTGCATTCCTTTGTCTTTTAAAACCTCTGTCTGCTTGTTTGTAAAAACCCGCACAAAGTGGCATTTCTGTCTCAGTAACAAGGGCTCTCTGTAGCCACATCATGTCAACATGCTGCATGAAAACGTATTAAATGAAGTTATTCAAGCAGATAAAAAGCTTTAAATGTCTTATTGCATTTTTTTTTTTGCTCTTTTCTCAGCCCAAAGATCTTCCTAACATCACAGCAGACAATAATTTTTTTTTTACCCTTAATAAGTATGTTTTTGTTTTGCTTTGTTTTTGCCTTCAGAATACGACTCGATTTAATCTCCCGTGAAATGACATGATGTAAATGCAGAGCTGCCGTAGGTCTGTCGTTGCGTTTCGCATTTCCAGCCAGGAGTGAAGCATGTTCACCCACACCAGTTGCTCTGACTTATGATTCATAAAATGTGTATGAGGCTGCTCGAAAAAGCCTGTATTTTCGGTCCACATGCAGCAGAGCGCTGCGGTGTTCGACCAAGTGAGACGCCCAGACTTTAATGCATTTCATAAGTTTTAGCAGGGACATGTTGATAAACAAATGCTGATTTGCCTTTTTTTTTTTTTTTTTTTGCTCACTCTACATTTTGTCTGACTTCTACAATTGACTTTTTTCCCACTGAACTTTCTTAAAAAAATAAACTTTGTACTTTTTTTGATGTGCTGTTTTCTAATAAATCCTGCAAGTTCAATTCTGCCTTTAGTTGGTGCTTTTATTGATTCCATTTTTTACATGTAGAAAAGCTATTTTTCACCATGGTAAAATTACAAAGTAGGGTTTAAAATAGAGTGTGCAGACTGTAACAATGCACTCACCCCGTTGTTTTTCAATGGATCATTAAAAAAGTTTCTGCATATTGTGTGTTGATCCTTCATATAATGAGGTAATTTCCTTTCGAATTGCTTTCTTTGAATCCTCCAAAATTGACCAGATCTAATCAGTAAACAGAATATTCGGGGAACGTTATTTCAGTAATGATGTCATTTGAAATTAGAGCCTTCTGCAGCCAAACAGTGGAAGCATCCCTTTACTGATATTTAGGCAGACCTTGTCCTTGCTCAGAATCATTTAAATTCATCACACATCTTTAATCAAGTGGGCTCGTCCAAATTGCAGGTGACAGTCCTTTGTTTTGCGTCAACAAACACAGATTCGCCACGTTCACAGTAGCACTGGAGTAAACTATTATTTGTCACGTTGCAGCTACAGCTGTGTTTATCAATTTATGGATGTACCGGAGACCGCTGCGTATTTGTCTTTAGAGTTCTCTCAGCGTTTTAGAGAATTATGAGCATGCCACAGGATGAAAAATGAGCTCTGAAGTTAGTTAAAAGCGCTTACTGGCAAAAAAAAAAAAAAAAGTCTTATACTGGTGGCCTATTTTCAGAGGAGTTGACTCATGCATAGGTGATGCGATTAAACTTAACTGCTTTAGCCTGTTAAGTGAAAGAATGAGCAACTAAAGGAGAGCAGGAATTTTGGGTTTCAAAAGGAAACGAGGCTTAGATGAACATAGAAAGCAAAGAATTTCTTTTTCAGTATTTACAGTTTTTTATATATTGCCAAAATTAAAACTAATAAGAAAATAAGACAATGTTGTCTTATTGTTTCGTCTTGGAACGTATCCTGTTTGTAACGTCTTGCTGAAAATAGGTACAGTGTCCAGATATTGTACATCAAACTGCATTTTATCTATCTGATAGTAATTATTGATCCAGATTTCAGGGCTAATTTTCCTGTCTCCAACTTGTTCAAAATGCTGTTGCCCTTCATGTAACTGGAACACACAGGAAGGAGCACACTTCACCTATTCTGTCCTCAAGCCTTCTTCTTCTTCTTCTTTTCAATGCATACATGGTCTTGCTCTTCCTCACCCCTCTGACTTGCCTTTCCTTCCTTCATTACCCCTGGGATCAGCTATCCTTTTGCTATTGGATGCCCCCAAAGCCAGGTTTGAAACACTGACGCATGGAAGCTTTACAATGCTACTTTTCTAATTTGAATGTCCTGTGAGAGCTAGCTGTGCTACAGCTCTAACACCAGCTGGTTTCTATACAAGAACAAGTAAGTGATGTATTTTTAGCAGGCATGTTTTTATAATTTTGCCCTCCTCCATAACAGTGTCACAACATGCACAGTACAATTAGTTTAAGTTGATTTGCTACATCTGCATGACACCACAAGGGGGTGACAATCGCTACTCCTCTGGCATTTGTTGATGTTGCAATAAAACAGAAAAGATAAGCACGAATAGATGGTGTTTTCCGTTCTCTTTTCATTACAATCATAATCGCTCGATTCAGGCATTATTAATTAAACCAGCAATTGTCAAAGGAGGGAGTTAATGGTTTCCTCTGGGTGGCTGTGTACACCGAGAGAATCAATCTGTTGCTGAGGTGCTTCTGTGACTGAGCAGTATGTGATAGTGGGTAGTAAAGTACCGGCCAATGTTCCCTTAACTCAGACGATGGCCACCTTTTCATCTGTCAGCTAGTGCTCAAGATGTTCGATGATGTGCCATCGTCTCAGCTGAAGGCTGAGGGTGGTGGACGCAGACAGGCTGGAGAAATTGATTCGCAGGGCCAGTAATGAGGGGGTGGAACTGAACTCTCTGATGGACGTGTCAAAAGAGAGGATGTTGTCCAAGTTAATGACAGCTCTGGACAACACTTCACACCCACATGTTGGACAGGCAGAGTTGTTCAATAATAGGCTCACTCCACCATGATGCAACAGCGAATGCCATTTTTTTTTAAATTATTGTTATTATTATCATTATTTCTTCTTATAATTCAGATTGGAAGAAAGGAGTGGATATGAACAACAGCTAATTTATAAAAACATGATATCTCTGCTGCACAGGCTCATAATAATACATACAAATGTTGCTTTAAACATGTAAATGTGAAATAAACAAAAACAAAATTAGCACATGCGCTGTAACAAAACGAGAGTGATGTAATGTAACCAATAAATGCATTTCTGCCGATAAACAGTTTTTTAACATCTGGTGGTTTTATACAGAGAAGAATAAAAATTGTGGGTGTGCTATGGCAACAGAGCAACAAACCATATAGAAACATCGTCAATAAACGAGGGTAAGCCTTTCCTGTTTTACATCAATTAGAACTTACTATAATATTAGAGATTTATCTTTAGATATTATGAGTGAGATATTATACAGGACTCACAGAGGGACCCAGTTTAAAAGGCTTTCCTTCCCAGGATGTATCAAAGGGGTTTGTGTCAGGAAAGGCATCTGCCCTTAAACATCTGCTCAGTCTGTGTGTATGCAGCTGTGGAGCGGGAAAGGCTGCCGTGCTGTGGCAACCCCAAGGAGGGAGGAGCAGAACAACAACAACATGAATCAGATAATGTATTAAAGTCTTCTTGGCATTGTGCAGAATTTCACCAAAAGACTTTGTTTGACTTTTACTTAATGTAAAACACAGATTTCCTGCCAATCGGCATCACTCAAAGCAAGGTGCATTCAAATGGTGAAACTGTAACAGTTTTGTTTAAAATAGATTAAAATTTATAAAATTCTTGTTTCTAGGTAATACAATTTATTTCAAATGTTGTAGCTTGTAGAGTTTTATTCAATTTTATAGGATGTTATGCATCAGTATTTCTGAATACTATGTTTCTCAAGTTTAGTTTGTTGGAAAATAGAGTCCCCCCCCCCATCCATGCATATTAACATGCTAAAAGGGCAAGGTGTTCTGAATACTGGGCATCTGACATTTCACACTCAGCAGCAATCAGATAGTCAAATTACAGCTGTTCTGGAAATCACACAAGACATCCCTCCACTCTGCATGGCTTACTCTCCCCTGAGCTATTTTTTAATTTTTTTCTTCTTATCCAGGGATTCAAAGTGAGTCAGTGTGGAGGACAAAATGTTATGTACCACAACTGAAACGCAGATGGCTTCAAGCTTCGCTTCAGCCATCACTCACTGCTAACTCACGGGTTAGCATGCCAAGCAAGTCAGAGAAAACTGTCACAGTACAACAGTGAGTTTTGCGAACCAACCTGCTGCCCAAAAGTCTAACTGCCCCATGCGCTGAACATTATGAAGTCTGCAACTGCTGTGTGACTAACAAGCTGATTTAAAACTAAGTTCGGGCATCTTTGGAAGCGGTTTCTGCATTGTTTTTGTGGTTAGGTGTCAAGTTAACACATTTCTCTTTGTTTTTATTTGGGATTCTAATTACTATGGTGATGCAAACGAGTGTGTTATTGTGAAGCTGAAGAACTTCACAGTAAAAAAGTTAAAGGATCGTCTTTCACATTAAGCAAAGTGTATTTGAGACTACAAAACATTACATATCACCCATCATTTAATTAATGAAACATGGCTGTGGCAGCATTATCTTATAGAAACACTGTTTTATTTTTTGCATTTATAGGAAAGCAGGTCAGAGCTAATGGGAAAATTGATGGAGATAGATACAGAGCCAAAGCTACAATGGAATCAGTTAGATTAAAACGGGCCTATTAAAAGTCCAGACCTAAATCCAATTGACAACCAGTTACAAGACTTGAAAATTGCTTTTCACAAAAACTTTTCAACCAAACTCTGCTGAGCTGTAGCTATTTTACATAGAATAGACAGACATTTTACACCCTAAACTTGCAAAGCTGCTAGACATACACTAAACACTTTTTTTCAAATAAATGTTGTTTAGCTTCACAATATCCCGCTACTTTGTATTACCGTAGTAAATAAAATCCCAAATGAAAACACTGAATATTTGGATTAAATTTGCAGAAAGAGTTAGAAAAGTTCAAAGCGTATCAAGACTTTTGCAAACTCTGATTTTCACTCATACTGCATTTAGGCATTCATAAAAGCACACAGTGACTTTTCACCTTAGATAGGAGCAGTTTTTGTGTGAACACAAAGATAATGATGTTGCAAAGACCACCATCTTGCACCCTGACAGCATCCAACCAGGCTTTTCTTACCGACTCTTGAGTAATGAGAAACCTAAATAGAGAAGTTGTGCTGATCCTGCAATATGCAATAGTGCAAAATCTTACAGGGGTACTAATTCATAAACAGAAAATATACATTAAGGCAATATAGATTTCTTTGCTAAGAAAAATGCTTTTACAGACATTGCATCAACTCTTAGTCGGTTTTATAGGCTCCACTTCCATGCCAATAAAGTTAATTGCATGAAACCACTTAATGGCCCATCTGCAGACACTCCCAGAAATGTGGTAAACATAACCCAGGAGACAACATATGGTACCAGCAGTGAAACGATGCTGCTGTGAGGCACTGGCGTGTCCCAGACTGAGACTCATCTGAGGGTGATGTTCTCCACCGCTATTTATGTTCAGTGCATCAAAGCTTCGAATGGGGTGAGAAACCCTGAGTTTCTCTCCTCTCACTGCTTTAATGTTTCCTCAGACAAAGCCATATACTGGCCATTTATTCTGCAGGAGGTGTCAGACTCAGCAATCGAGGAAGAGGGCATTCACGCTGGTTTGAATCATTGAAAGAGGCTTTATCAGCATCCAAACAAGAGGTGACAGAAAGAAAAACATGTTTTTTTTCTGCTCACTTATAAAAACAAGTGAGTGATCTTCTTACATTTGCAGCTTTTCACATCAGCCATTGTTAGCAGCCATGCCTGAGTTGTTTGGTTAATTGCACCTGCGATGCTGACTGAATCATGGCCTAATTCAAATCCCAAAGAGCCATTTTTACATTCTGTCTTGTGTCTGTGGCTTTAAAATGCCAAGAAATCCATCCGTTGTGATTCATTTGCTCTAAAAAAGTCACTTAGCTCCCATGTTTTTCATCAGCCCCCTGCAGACTTTGTCAAGTGGAGTCAACATTGCAGAAACACAACTGAATACATGGAAATCAGATCATTCATACTCACTGACTTTGATCTGTTTGTGTTAGGGCCCATTCTTTGTTGTTCTTATTCATAACAGGATCTGACTCTTAATTGTTGGCCTGCAATGTGATTGAGCTTGCTGATAAGTGGCTGTGTGTCCAGTTTACCCAGTGGAGCGGAGATGCTGGTGTGAAAACATGATACAGATTCTATGAATCATCACATCTCTTCAGAGAGTAGAAATTACTGGCCTTGTAAGATTAGCTGCTTATTTCTTTGTTTTTGGTCAGACACGTGCTGTTTTTGTTCAGAGGTTGTTTTTGAATAAACTGTTCTTCTTTTGTGTATTGAATGTCTTTGACCTTCCCTTTCACCTTCAGTTGTTAAAATAGATTTAATGAGTCACTGAAGGTACTCTCTTTGTTTTATGTTGTATTGTTGTTTTTTATTTTTGCTTCTTTTTTGGGGGGGTAGGAGGGGTTTGTTTAATGTAGATGGTTTCCTTTACTTTTTTGCTCAGTCAGTCATGCTTTTGTTACAACTTGACAAAGTCCATGTGTTTCACCACATTTTAGATTTCCTTCCTGTCTTGCTCAATGTCCGATTGAAATGTCTCCATACCTGAGGTTCTTTTTGATTCTTTTTTTTTTTCCTAATACAGACATGCTTGGCTTTAGCAAACTTGACACCTCCTTAAGTTTCCTAAGTTTCCCCAAGGCCATGAGGCTACAAGGCTGGTCCCAGCCATCCTACATAGAACAATTATTTCAGCCACTTTTATCCTGTGTTTCAAGTCTTTTTGGTCAAGATCTATCACCTCCTGTCACTCTGAAACTCTCCATGGCTGAATTTCTTTAAAATGCGCTGTAAAACACCTACAAAGAGCATGAAAGGAAGTCTAGGTGAGATTTGAAGCCCCTGTAGGACAAAATATAACCTGGATGGCAGAGAGTCCACATCATAACACGAGGAAGGTTCACAGTCTGATGGCGACTCAGTTCAATCAATACCAGAATAATTATGTCAGCCTTTCTGTTCCCTTGTCAAACTGTTTTGTATGCTTCAAAGATAAAAACGTGTGCCATCTCTTCTTCAATATAAAATTTATGTTAAACTCACTTTAATACCGAGTGATTTAATATAAAAACGGCAACATATTGGTGCTGACAAATGCGTTCAGATTTTTTTTCCCCCTCTGCGCGCAGTTTTTGTGTTTTATTGCAGTTTTCCCCCCGACGTTGAGTGATGAGAATTTAAATATATTCTATCTATAAGCCTTCGCTGTCGTGTGCCTCGCTCCTATGCGCCATGGAGCGATTGGCAGCTCCATGGGTTGGGCAGACAAAGCTCTATATATGAAAACACGTGACAGGGCTCGGAGAAGCTGCGCCTCATAAGAGTGAAGACACAAAGAAAAAGGCTGGAGAGACGCTGGAAGCAGCAGCAGCGGCAGCATCGACACTTCCAACCTGTTTCCAGAGAGAAGGCGCGCACTCCGGGAGACAACTTCGACTCCCACAAAAACTTCAGCTGCATTACGAATAGAAAACAAAGGGATAAAGGCGAAAAAAAAAATAGTATTGCTAATTATATGCATGGCTGTTTTTTTTTTTTTTCTTTTCTTCTGAGATCTAAGACTTTTTGTGGTTCAGCAATGCGCTTCTGGCTCGGATTTACGCACGGCGATAAAGGGCGATTCTGCACACTTGAAAGAATTATGTAAGGTAAAGAAACGCACTTTCATTCATTTCTGTCTTGAAATAACAGTAGCAGGGGGGATTTTGAGGGTTTTGTTGTTATATTAGCGGTAATAAATTAAAATTCCATATTTAAAGAAATATCGCACAATTAACATAAATAATAATTTTGATACGAAATTTTACTATTGCAATCAGTAGTGAAACCAATAGTGGAATTGCAACAAATTGCTCTTCTAAATCATTTAGACATTTTAGTGGATGATACTAATAAGCCTGAGAAGCCACATGTAAAATAATTCTAGGTTTGTTTAAGTTGTTCTAGTTATAAAAAAAGTGTTTTAATGTGCTTATGTGCGCTGGTTGCCTATGGGTGCCTATTGAGTATTAAACTCCATAGGGATAAGAAATTATCTAGTGTATGCATAATCAAAAACTGAGCCAGAGTAGTTGAAAATTGGATTTTAATTATTGAGTGGCTTCATGACTTTTTATGTCAAACATCTGCAGTGAAATGCTGTAATTATGTGAAGGTTATTTCTTTGTAAATGGAATCTTTCTGCATCAGAGGCAAAGGCTGGACTTCTGCAAACACACCAAAGGAAAAAACATGTTTTATTCAGGGCTATGGAGATGTTCAAAAATCTAATATTTTTTTGTTATCAATCTGTAGGTTGTTCCGTCATCTCAGACTGCAGTATTATCCTCAGACACAGCCATGAAATCTGTGCTCGATGGGGTGGCAGACACCACCTTCCGGACTATTACATCTGGGTTGCAGTATCTAGGCTCCAACGATGCCAACTATGATGACCCCATCAATGACTTGAACTTAAAGGGCAGCTTGTCCATGCAGAAGCCCCTGTCTGCTTTCCGCAGCAAGGTACCTACAGATGAAGAGCTCATCCTCAAGGGCATCCCTTTCTTCCCTACCAATGCCACAGACTTGTTTGGCAACAGGACCACATTTAGAGATGAGACTAATAATATACAATGTGGCGAGAACTTTATGGACATGGAGTGTTTCATGATCCTGACTCCCAGCCAGCAGCTAGCTGTGGCTGTGATGTCTCTGACTTTGGGTACCTTTACAGTGCTGGAGAACCTGGTGGTGCTCTGCGTCATACTGCAGTCCCGCACCCTGCGCTGCCGTCCGTCCTATCACTTCATTGGCAGCCTTGCAGTGGCTGACCTCCTGGGCAGCGTCATCTTTGTCTACAGCTTTTTGGACTTCCATGTTTTCCACAGAAAGGACAGCCCCAATGTGTTTCTCTTCAAGCTGGGTGGAGTCACTGCATCGTTCACGGCATCAGTCGGGAGCCTCTTCCTCACTGCTATCGACCGCTACATCTCCATACACCGGCCACTTGCCTACAGGCGCATTGTAACTCGAACCAAGGCCGTCATAGCCTTCAGCGTGATGTGGACACTCTCGATCATCATCGCAGTGCTACCTCTGCTTGGCTGGAACTGTAAACGTCTCAACTCAGTCTGCTCAGACATATTCCCCCTGATTGACGAGAACTACCTGATGTTCTGGATCTTCTTGACCAGTGTCTTGGTTATTTTCATCATTTACGCCTATATATACATCCTGTGGAAGGCACACCACCACGCTGTGCGCATGCTAAGTCGCGCCTCCCAGAAGAGTCTTGTTATCTATTCAGCAGATGGGACTAAAGTGCAGACTACACGCCCTGATCAGGTACGCATGGACATCCGTTTAGCCAAGACCCTGGTGCTCATCCTGGTGGTGCTGGTAATCTGCTGGGGTCCCTTGCTTGCCATCATGGTGTACGACCTCTTCTGGAAGATGGACGATGACATCAAGACAGTGTTTGCATTCTGCAGCATGCTCTGTCTCCTCAACTCCACCGTCAACCCCATCATCTACGCCTTGAGGAGCAAGGACCTGCGGCGTGCCTTCCTCAGCTCCTGCAGCATCTGCCGGAGCAGTTCCCAGCAGCTGGACAATAGCCTCGAGTCGGACTGCCAGAACAGAAATGCCAACATTTCTGCCAACAGGGCTGCAGAGAGTTGCGTGAAGACCACTGTGAAAATAGCCAAAGTAACAATGTCTGTGTCGACAGAAACGTCTGCTGAAGCTGTCTAATTAGCCATCAAGGGCGGGGAGGGGGAGTGTAAATGTCATCGACCTTGAACAACCCCATTTCACATGAAAAGCAAAGGTTGGGCATTCCAGAAAAGTCCTCTCCTGAAAGTTCTTGACTCTCATCCTCACACAGATGCTTTAGTGGCTCCATAATTTTATTTTGGTGGATAAGTACATAGAGTGCCAAAGTGCCAAATGGTATTGGAAGATCATAGAAGGGACTTGCAATTTGAAAAGGACTTGGAAAGACTATCATAAGTCTGCTGTTTGCCACAGACTTTTTGATATCCAGTCAGCAAAGGCATATTATATTTTTGTACTGTGAATTCAGGTTTTGAAAAACTCTATCTTCATTTATGGGATAAGGGGCTACTGCAATTTCTAAGTAGAGATGTTTTACAGTGTCATGTAGAACTCAGTGTCTCGAACCATACGTATTACAATTCATAGAGCCTTGACTTCCTATAGGCTTCATGTTGCATAAATGCATTTTTGAAACTGAATTAAAAAAAAAATCAGATTGTTTTGTTCCAAAATTGTATGATTTCTGACATCACTCGGAGAATGATCAATGTGTGGAGAGATATTTTTGAGAAATGAAAGGTCAGGTAAAGTTATAAACCATGAAATATCAACTCGGACTTGTAGGTGTAAAATATATTTACGAAATCTCATTTTTCGGTGGTAAAGTGATTTCTTTACTAGCTGCCTGCTCTTGCAGGGTAAAAATATCTTTATTCAGTTATGTACCAAACAAATGTACAGTGTTTAATTGCAATGAAGTGTTCCAGTTCAGCTATTCAGCCAAGTCAACTCAAACGCCAAGCTTTTTTTGTTTGAAGCCTGAAAGATAAAAAAAAAAAAAAGAAGAAAAAGGAGAACAACACAGAGTGCTGGTCACTACTGTTGGAAACCAAAGAGGTTTTCAGACTAAGGCTCCTTCTGTCAAATGTTTAATTTTATTGGATTCCGCCTTGTATATGTATATGTGGTACCTTGTGACTTAGTGATCTGTTTTCAACCCTAA
Organism: Poecilia latipinna; assembly: GCF_001443285.1. Taxonomy (NCBI): domain Eukaryota; kingdom Metazoa; phylum Chordata; class Actinopteri; order Cyprinodontiformes; family Poeciliidae; genus Poecilia; species Poecilia latipinna. Next base: position 595,844 of record NW_015112677.1, on the reverse strand, counting down.
AGCCTTTTGATCATTGCAGTGAATTTTTCTTAGTGCTACTGTTGCATAAAACAAAAGAAACCAATGCACAGGGCTGTTGAATTGGTTTTGGCGTGACTCTGAATAACATAAAAATAACTGCTGTTAATTTTTTTACCTCTCAAAACAAAGAAACAAAGGTCAGTAGCTTGTAACTTAAATGGAAGTTTGTGTGTAAGACTTATGTGAAGATCAAAACTGACCTTAGATAATCCAACATAGCAACGATGTGGTTTTTTCTGATAGATGATGTAGAACTTTTAATCTAGAAATCTCACAGCACAATTGTTCTGTAAACATTTATCTCATTGTGAAGTTTTCCAGACAGCTGTTTATCAATATGCTTCTGCTGGCTCTTGTAATTTTAAATATTAAAGATCAAATGTCAACTTGTGGCTTATGTACATTGGTGGCATAATGAGGAATCTATGACTTCAAAATCACCTTCGGTCAAGTGTTTCTGGTATTGCTGTGTTAAAACTTTTGAATAAAGTTGCAGCTGGTGTCATGTTGCTTGCAGGTGTTTGATTTGATTAGTTGACAACAGGAAAATGACTGACGAAAGAGGGAACGTCTGAGCTCTATGCTGACAGAAGAACAAAGCCAGAAGCTCTGTGCTACTCAGTCAATAATAATGTTTTACTGCCCCCTTGCGGGTGATGAAATATTGCACCTTTGCAGTCATTACTTCTACTTCTCAGCATCTAAAAAGAGACAGATTTTTAGGTAAATAAATAAATAAAAAACAACTACTGTTCCACCTTCCCTGCACGGTGCACCATCTGCCATTTCCTTTTACTGAGGGAAAATTGAAACATCTGTTAATTCACATGTTCTCTGCATTTTAACAAAAGAAAAAAAGGAAAAAAAGAAACCATTAACAGCTCTGTACTTAAGACAGGCTTAAATAATACCTAATAACAGCTGATAACACTAATAACAGATTTAGTGATTTTATTTTTTACTCTGGCAGAAATCAAACAGAGCAACCATTTTTCACAACTCTTCAGTCTTCATTGAGTTCACATAGCACATATTTTATATTCATTTTAGATGTCGTTTTGCATTTGTAATTATTTAGATTGGTGCAGAGCACAACAGGAAAGCATCATTGTTGTTCTACTTTTAATATTAGGAAATGTGGGGCTTTTTCACTATCGACCTCAACTCTTGGGAGTGTTGACATTTACAGCATTCCTCTCTTGAGAAACACATTAAGCTGAAAGTTCCCTTAAGTAGCAGTTATTATGTTCTTTTAACCAGAATATGTAACATTTATTAATAAATGTAATAATTTGTAGAAAGGTTTAGGCGACCATATTTCATCTAATTAAAAAGCAATAATGTTGTAAACTACAAAAGTAATTTTTGCAAGCTTATTAAGCACTCCGACTATAAATACAGTTATATGAATTATCCCACTGAGAAAGTTTCTTCCATTTGTATTATCATTCATTTTATATGATTTATATATAGTAATTAGTGTATGTGTTTGACATTTTATCAAATTTGACACACAGAAATAGGTAGAGTTGCCAAAAAATTGCACTCAACAATAAGTGTAGAACTACTTAAAATGCATTTAGGTAGTTCCACTTAAATAGTAACCTGGACAAAAACAGCACTGAATTGGATTACACATAAAATTTTATAAATGATAATAATAAATACAAATATATAATAAATAAAAAATAAATCCGAGGTATTGCTTGCTTAACTATACAGAGAAAATATTAAATTATCTGCAGGTTCACTTTGAAACAAATAGTAAAAAATAAATCACATCTTACACAAATTTACAAATTTCACAACATAAAATATTTGAAACCAATACAAGGTAGATGATGTACACATTCGAATAGTACAAAGTACATCCAATAGCGATGCACGATTTACTGTATGTCCCCAAATGATCTCCAAATGGCACAACACAACAGACTTTTTCTTTCTATACGGTATTTCGTCCCTTATTTACTTTTCATTTCTTGACTCGGGTAAGTACACATAACATGTATTTATTAAACGTACTTTATTCAATTAAAAATGAATATGCAAAGATTCAATAAATGAATTAATTATCCTATGACTTTTTTTAAATTTCAAATGAAAGTAAAACTTTTCTTTTGATTTGTAGATATCCCAACAAACAAAACAAATTTGAAAAAAGACGCTTCCCTGGCCTTTAGGGAAACGTAGTCTTCAAACAATATAAAGAAGTGAGAGAGGGCTCATAAAAAACTACAAATTCCAGCACCAGTTCAAGTTCTTGCGCATGCTCATAACTAACTAAGTAAAGGATAATAAAAGAGAAGCTACTCTGAACCGTTGCAATCGCTGTGGCGTATGACTTAATCTTAAAATCTGGTATCATCCAGGTGTGTGCTGCTGTTTCTTCTTAGTTATTTTATCGAGATTATCTGGTAATGTAATCTCTTATTTATAATTTTTTAGAATTTATCAGTGGAGGACAGGGATAAGCATAAAAAAGTGCGTGGCGTCCCGAGTCCTGAATCGCCGCTGCTCTTTTTATAGTTAGCATTAGCAGCACAGGGGCCCAGGCCAGCTACTTCCTGGAGACGAGGCACATTTAAGGCTTCGCTTTTCGCCTATTTTTGATATAATTAAGGTATAATGGCTTGTGGGGCTACTTTGAAACGTACCCTGGATTTTGACCCGTTAATGAGCCAGGCTTCCCCGAAAAGGAGGAGATGTGCGCCGGTCATGTCGCCGGTATCTTCCCCACAGAAATACCTGCGTATGGAACCGTCGCCTTTCGGAGAGGTCTCGTCTAGACTGACCACAGGTATGATAATTGGTGATATACAACTTTGCAGTGTTACTTATGTTAAGTTTTATAATGTTCACATGATCGCTGCTTGTTCACTCGTTTATCTTTTCCTTATTAGTTTACTGTAAAGTGTGCATGCAGTATAACTCTAAAAACATGACCATTGTGATGGTCATTTTCAGTTATCTCAAATAGCTATATCAAAAATCTATGGCTTATAAACTGTCATATATGCGTACATTATATCATCTTCCAGAAATTTGTTTATTGTAGTGCCTCTGTGAAATTGATAACTCCTGCTAGCATGCTATTTAAGCTAATTTGTAAAGTCTCCTAGTTGGACTAGGTGTGTGAACCCCGACTTTCTTTATTTCTGTACAAATGAAGCTCTTTAGTTTAAAGATGTTTCTGAACTTTATCTTCTCTTAGAACAAATTTTACACAACATAAAACAGGAGTACAAACGCCTTCAGAAACGTCGACACCTGGACAGCGCCTTCCAGCAGACGGACAGCTGCTGTCCTCTGGACCTGCAGAACATCCAGGCTGGGTCTCCTTTACCAGGTAGACACCATGTCCATGTTCTAATAAAGATTTAGTCTTTTTTTTTTATGTTCTCCTACTTCCAGTTCTAAGTCTTTGTGTGTGTGTGTGTGTGTGTGAAAATTACACCCACTTCATGTTGTGATGAACAGTATTTGTGTTGAGGACAGATGTGAAAGAACAGTTGCTGTACATTAGATTTTGATATTATTTTAAATATGAAGCAAATTAAATATGAATTTGACATTTTTAGCTCTCTTTAGCAACTTATTTATCAGTCAGCACAGCTTGCACTTTATTGTTGCTAAGAGAAGGTAGATCTTTACTTTGACTCAGATTTCAAAAGACTGCAAATATTTCCAAATTCAATATCGGATTGAAATGGAGCAACGTTTCTGTTTTTCTTTCAGTCTTTCGCTCTCTTCCTCCCTATTAAACTGCAGAAATGCCACATACAGGTTGCTGTTATGATGATATTGTAGCTTTTTTCTTCTATGATTGGAAAAAGGTCAGATTTTTTTTTACCACTGGATGTGATCTGTTACTACAGATCATGTCCTATCGATGACATGATGCGTGTTTGTAGCTGATTGTAAGAGCTTTTTACAACCTTGATTCTCAAACTATGTATTTATGTAAAAAATTTTTTTTTTTAGGGTTCTTAGGTTTAGCACAGAGACTTAATTAGAAAACTAAACTTTCCTGTAAACTCTGTGAAGCCCGACTTGCCTTTGACTGACCTGGTCAGTGTTTCAGGGGATGTTGGTGGTAGATATGTGAAAATTTTCATGCTATTTAAAGATCGATGTTGACTCTCCTCACAGGTGCTTCCTCAGATGCCTCATCTCCCACCAGGAAGGAGCAGCCACTGTTTTCCCTCAGACAGGTTGGGATGATCTGCGAGAGACTACTGAAGGAGAAGGAGGACAAAATCCGAGAGGAATACGACGAGATTCTGACGACAAAACTTGCTGGTGCGATTTTTGAAAATGTATGGCATGCTATTAGAGTTCTCGTAACGCACATCTGCTAAAGCGATGAAACTGCTCCTTTCATAGAGCAATACGATGCGTTCGTCAAGTTCACACATGACCAGCTGATGCGAAGGTTTGGAGAGCGGCCTGCGAGTTGTAAGTATCCATAACATCACAAAGTCTTCTCACCCATTTTAGTGTCTTCAGGGATGTTGAATTTCTCCTTTATCCTGCATAGGTCAAGGCTGATATCTGTCACAGCTAAAACAATTAAATGATTGCTGAACAATAGTTTGTGTGCAGTTCTTTTCCCCCTAACTTGGTGTAGCATATGCATATATAAGAGAATATCAACTTTGATAGAATAACAACAAAAAAATATATTTTAGAAAAACATTTGTAGAAGGAATAGCTCTTCTCTCTGCAAAGAACGAATAGTATGTTGGCCAGAGGTTAATGTGTTAAGACTTCATATTATCATTTGGTTTATAGATGAAGTCATAATGGTTTGATATACCAATCAATCAGTCTGTGATCGAAATCAGTTGCCTCAGTCAGAAGTATAAAAATTTTTTTGTTTATTAAACAAAAAAACCTAAAATGTGTATTTTTAATAAATGTATTTCTTGATTTTTTTTTTCTCTTTTTTTTCTTTTTAAGATTGACAAAGTGATGTAGTGCTTAAAAATAACATCAGATTTTTTTTGTACTGCTCAAATAATTTTATATTTTGCTTTGTTTACATCCGTTTTACTTTATTGTACTGAAGGAAAGAGAGAAATGTATTTTTTGCCTCATAAGCCAAGTTTTAGGTAGAAATCTTTTCAGAACATTGACAATAGGGAAAAAAATGCAGCTGAAAATGTGCCTGTTATAAATACATTGTTTCCTGGTGAGATCACACCATGCAGAAACATAAAGTAAAGTTGTTTATTTCTTGTTTTCCTTACAGATGTTTCCTGAGTCCTGCGTTCTAATCTCGGGATATTCCCTTTGCTGCCATCTACTCCAGGGACTTGGTGGATCTCATTGGACTTTTGCTGTGCCATATTGCCTCTCTGTGGACTCACTGCCTCAGGCAGCACTTACTGGCATCAACATTTGCTGTTGCTCAGAGGGTTTAGGAGAGTTTCGTGCTGCCAACATGTCTCAGAGACTACCAGTGGCCTCTTGACTGCCGTGTTGCATTTGGCTTTCCTCTGATGCCTTCATCAAGCACTTGGCCTTCCTAGATTTAACTTTTTTATTATTTCTTTCGTGTTATTTCACCAAGGATGTGAGTTGTGCAGCTTTTCTACGTCTACTTTTTTTTAAAGGGATTGGAGACAAATAGTAGAAGAAAGGCAGCTCTCGTACTGGGCTTGAGTTTCAACAGTTGTCTTGGCTTTCTTCAACATTGTATAAAGTGTTCTGATTATTACTGCTTTTAGATTTGTACATTTGTATACACTGTATTTCATTTTTCTTTTAAATGTTTTGGCTTGACTTTGTTCACTGTATTCCAATGTTATGACTTTTGTTTGCTTTAGGTTTAAAGGGGCTTTGATTCAAATGTAATGAATAAAAACTTGGCACAAACATTTTCTTACTGCTTTTTAAAAGTTTCTTTAGCAAAAAGTCCTTTTATTTTTCTTTATTTTAAAAACTGAGTTGTAAAATGACTAAGATATGTTTTAAGTACTTGAATTTTATACTTGATTTAATAAAATTGAAGATAAATTAACAAAGGCACAGATGTATCCAAGAAAAGAGAATTGACTTTTTGTGAAATTTATCCCATAAGTAAAGGTTTCACCATGTTTTAGGCCTACCTTTTCTGATCTCAGTCCACCTGAATAAAGCTTTATAGCTTCAAATATTACATATGACATCCTTTTGAAAAAGGACAACCTTTCATATCTACTGTAGGAAAGTTTTGTCATTTTTAAAGAATTTTATTTTTAGGTTTTAAAATAAAGAATAACTTACTAGAAGGGAATGGGTGTAGCCCATGAGGAGTTTTTATTTGTAAAATAAAAGCACAATTCATAAAAAGAAAAAAAATGGATCTAAAAACGTTGCAGTTATAGTCATACTGTTGTGGAAATGCAATCCCATTATTTAAATAATTTAATTCAGTAATTGAATAACTACATTTAAAAGCATCAGTTCGTTAAAACTGTTAATGACGTTATTTAAATAACTTAATTCAATAATTAGATAACTACACTTAAAAGCATCAGTTCATTAAAAAGCCATTAAGTCTCGAGCAACTTGCCCCTCCGGAGTAGCAAGTTGCAGATCCCCGTTTCAGACGAAAGTGGTGGCGGTAGGACGGGAACACTAAATCGAGCAAACCCTATTCAAGCACTAAACCTTTGCCGAAACTTAGCCTGTGATTGGACGAGCGGACCGGAAGCAGCGTGAAGCAGGAAGTGTGACATCTCTGCCAATGTGAACAGGTCGTGCAGAAATGCTAAAAAAAATTTATGACTGTTATAGTTAATGTTTGGCTTTATGCTTAGAAAACATGGCTTGCTTTTTTAGAAGAAAAATTGCTGCGAAGGTAAAGTTGACAAAAAGACGCGTCTAAGTTTTATACACATTATCTCAGACCTTGTAAGATGGTCAGTTTACTTGTTTAATTTTCCAGCTGGCGAAAACGCTGCAACAGTCTGAGGATGTTTTTGTCCCAGCTCTGACTGCTGCTCCTGTTTTAAAGAAACAGTTAAGTTTGTTCACTTAATTTGCATCCAGTCTGCAGGTGCCTTTCGTGTTTGTTCAGGTATAACTCCAGGATTGTTGTGTGTGTGTGTGTGTGTGTTTTTTTTTTTTTAGTCAGAGTGCTGACTTCAGGATGTCACCTGAAACATTACGAATCAACGGGATTCTGCCTTCCAGTGGGGATCTTCAGTTGCAGACAGAAAAGCTGGCTGCGCAGGTCAGATTTATAATGCAAACAGAATATGAATAGGCTCCAATAAGAGATGTAATATGAGGGGAAGCTATAATCTTATTTCCCCTGCAAGTGACGTCACATGCAGTGTCTTATAAAAAAAAAGGCAAATATTTTCTATCATTTTCAACTTTTATGTAAAACACAAACTGCATTCACTTTTAATTGGAGTTTATGTGATAAACTGTTTTTCAGCTAAAGCCAGACAGCGTGGTGGAAGAGATTTCAGTTCGACAAGGGTGGATTTACTTTAAGCTAAACCGCAGTCTTCTTGCTGAGGTTTGTTTGCACTGACTCCCAGAGAGCCCAACAAAAAGTCTCGAATTCTTCTGATTGTCACACTTCAACCTTTTCTGTTTCAGAAACTGCTGGAGCCATTTGGGAAAGGCGAGAATGATAATTTTGGGTTAAATAGTGAATTTTTTGAAACTCTGAAGAGAGGGACCATATTAGTGGAGTTCAGGTGGGTTTAGATTTATTGGTCTGATTAGAAGTACATTACTTAAAATTTATTTTAAAACGCAAACATTATGTGTTTCTTAGCTCCCCAAATATTGCTAAAAAGTTTCACGCTGGGCATCTGCGCTCAACGATTATTGGTGAGTTTGAGAAATGTATCTATTTTGCATACATTTCTGCTTTAGCATATTGCTCCAGAAAAGCACTCGTACAACTTGAATCTTTGAAACTTCAACTGGAATTTTATTTTACCAACACAAAGTAGTGCTCAGTTGTGATGTGGATGGGAAATGAGATTTGGGTTTTCAAAATATACACAGCTAATATGCGTTGTTTTGTTTTTTTTAAAGTTGAAAGTATTGGAAAAAGTGTTAGGTGATCATTTTGATTAGAAATGTCTTTAAATCCAACTTTTGCATGTATTCCTTCTTCAGGTAATTTCATTGCTAACCTGAAACAATCCCTCGGTAACAATGTTATCCGAATGAACTACCTGGGAGACTGGGGCATGCAGTTTGGTGAGTGTGTCGTTCCAAATGTGTTCCTGGAAGTGAATTTTGCTACTTGGCAAAACCTCTAATGTGAACTGAATTAAACTTTCAGGTTTGTTGGGAGCTGGATTTAGCAGGTTTGGGTGCACGGAAAAATTAAAGGAAAATCCATTACAGCATTTGTTTGAGGTGGGCATTTTTTTCCCCCCTTCTAAATAATTTTTAGTTCTGAATTTGAGTATATTTAGGTATTTGTTTGCTTTCATTCACAGTTTTTGGTTATGAAAGTCAGCTGACTGCTGCCTTTTGTTTCCTAGTATAATGGATTTTCTGGTATAATTTGCTGTCTTTCTGTACTTCAGGTTTATGTTCAAGTGAACAAAGAAGCGGAGCACAGTGAGGATATCAAACTCGCAGCTAGAGACTTCTTCAGACAGCTGGAGCAGCATGAAAACCAGGCCATGTCATTATGGCAACAGTTCCGGGAAATCACAGTGAAAGAGTATCAGCATGTTTACAAGGTCAGTTCTCTCTCTGAAACACAAACTCATTGTGAAACATGAAAACACACATGTTTTTTGTTTTTTTTTTTTGAAATCTCAACAGAGGTTGGGGATCCACTTTGATGTGTTCAGCGGGGAGTCCTTTCACCAAGCCCAAACCCAGGAGGTGGTCCGGGAGCTGCAGAGCCGAGGTCTGCTGAAAACCTCAGAGTATGTAGACGCCTTCATTCATAACTACACTTGTGGCATTTAGGAACTGCTGCAAACGTATCAGATTTAGGATTTAATTATGCTTCTCCTGTTGTGCGCAGCTATGACGTCAGGATGCATTTAACAAGAGCGTCGCACTATTGTTAGCATATTAAATCACCAAGGACTGATCTGGGGGTTATGAATAAAATTTGTCAGTTGTCATTACTCTGAAGTTTTCATGACCTGGAAATGACCATGTTTAAACAAGAAGCGTTTAAAAAGACAGCTCAAATTGCTGAACATTTAGGTGTAAATGTATATGAATATTTATTGGATGGACAACAAATAAGAATCACACTGTTCAAAAATGCCTCAAATAAGCATTTGATTAAAATAAATAAATAAATAAATCATTTTTCTCTGGTTTGTCAGTCACAGATGTGCTGAGGCCAGCCCCTGGTGGCAACTTGTATTAATACACTGCCTAGGGTTCATTTTAAGTTCAAGAAATACATTTAGGTCTTATGTTCAGGTGTAGATAAATAATAATAATATTTTTTAAAACTACTTTTCCTGTTTTTTTTGTTTGTTTTTGTTTTGTTTTTTTACGTCTTGGACCTTAATTTGTCAAAGGAGCTTATTTATTTTGAGCCTAGTAAGGATCCACCAGAAGCACATAGTATTTACAATAAGGTTGGAGTTTGGACTTTTAAGTATATCAGGACCTTGGTTGACTGTTTTAATTTGATTTAAACACATATCTGATTACCAAGCAGATTTAACCCATGTGCAGAGACTGAACTGTCTTTTTTTTATGTCTTTAAACTTAATTATCTATTGTTCACATGCAGAGATGTAGTGGGGGCCTTCGAACATTTATTTGCTGATTTAATAGGCGGACACTGAAGAACAAAAAGAGTTTAAGTGGTATTGTGAATATTTAATTGAATTCAGCTGTTTCACCGTTATCTGGGAAAAAACAGGTGGTTTAAAAAGCCAAGAAAATTACCAGCACGCTCAAAGGACTTCATCTAATTACAGTCTGGACAATGCTGCAGTGGTCAAACTGAAAACTAATTATGGAGGCTGAACAGTGAAAGTGTAACCATATAGAATATACTAGAGACAAATAGGTTTGTTGTATTTATTATGTTTCAGCTTTTTTTTTTTTTTTTTTTTGCATGTATAATTTTTATATGCATCTATTATTGTGTTAACAGGAAGGGAACCGGCGTGGTTGATCTCTCTCCAAATGGAGACATGAGCAACATCTGTACGGTTCTCCGCAGTGACGGAACGGCTCTCTACATCACCAGGTAAGTGCAAGCAGGATTTAAAACCAGCACAGGATGTATACATGTCTGTAGATCAGCACTTAGGTTGTTTTATTCTGAAATCTCAAATTATTAGATTAAAGCACTGAAATGTTTTCTCTCACAGGGACATTGCTGCAGCTATCAGCAGAAAGGAAAAGTACCGCTTTGATGATATGATTTATGTGGTAAGAGCTGAAAGAAATCTATTATTTTTATCTACTTTACTGTTATGTTGTTTCTGTCTACATCTGCTGCATAAAAAAAAATAGGAGTGTTTCCTAAATGAAGTGAACCTTCTCTTTAAGAACTATAGATGTTGGTGTCAGGGTTCCTACGTAGTTTTGAAAAGTCTGGATTTGTGTTTGACCGTTTTTTTAAGTCTGGATAAGTATGGAAAAAAGAAAATGTAGTTGCCACAATTGTCCTTAAACCAAATCTAGTGAAAGTCCAAAACAACGTATTTTACAAAAGATGGCAAACTTTGGGAATTGCGCTTTAAATAATTTGCATTTATAGCTGGATAAAGTGGTTTTTCAGTTGTGCTCCATCATGATTTGTATAATCTCCAGAAGACGACAATTTAAGCAGTTTAAGGTGAAAACTGTGCACTCGCATGTGCAGAATGTTCGAAAAACTGCTGGAAAAAAACTAGAAATTTGAGCCTGGAAAACTATAGAAATTTGAAATGCAAAAGTGCAGAAACCAAGCTTTTGATTACTAGTTTAACAAAGTGTTCAGTTTACTGGAAATCATGCAAAACTTAATTTTCACAAATAGTCAGTTGTGTGAGGAGATCTTAAACTGTATAGCTACCATTTAATTCTCCTGGTTAACCAGTTTGTTTTTTTTTCCAGACAGACAAAAGCCAGGAGAATCACTTCAACCAGTTGTTCCAGATTCTCCGGACAATGGGGAATTCTTGGGCTGAAAGGTAATGACTGTGTGCCTCACCTACATATGTACAAAACATGTTCCGCCTTTGGCAAGAAAGCCAAGAGGAATGACAACAAGGTAACCAGGAAATAAATCACTTAATCCCAGAATGACCTGACTTTATAGAATCACATCTGAAGTTGATTATGAGTGGCTTCAGAAATGTTTCATAAAGACTGACACAAAACGGTAACATTATTGCCTGTAAGCATATCAGTGAGAAACACTTTATTCCTATTTCATGTGACTGCTTCTCTACCTACCACTATAACCCTTATTAAGTTAACAGCTGTTTACAATTGTCATTATACTCTAGAAAATATCTTAAGTTCTTTAAATAGTGAGCTTCCTTAATTTAATTGATATTTATGTTGCTGTATCTTGTATAACAATTCAACAGCTTTAAATTTGAATTCATATTTCGGAGTGGTTGTGTCATCAGGTGTCGGCACGTGTCCTTCGGCCTGGTGCAGGGCATGAAGACCAGGACGGGTGAGGTGGTGTTTCTGGAGGATGTGCTGGACGAAGCCAGGGCCAGGATGCTCCACAACATGAACCAATCCAATAGTAAGGCCATCCGCATTTAAGAAATTTTGCATTTCAGATCATGTTAAATATTGCTACATGCTTGGATCTCAGTACTTAAACTTGTAAAAAAAAAAAAAAAAAGAATATTGCAGCAGCACAAGATCTAGTTTAAAAAATAATTTTTTAGTATATTCTAGTTATTAATGAATCTCTGTGATCCCTTGCATGTTTTGGTATAATCTAACTTGATCTGCATGGTACTGCAGTGCAGCATTCTGACAGTCTTACAGAACTAGTCTGCAGAACTAATTTCAGTTAAATTAGTAACAGATTGTTTTCTAATCTATGCTGTACGTGCTCTAATTGCTGGAAAAAAAAAAAAAAAAAATTGGAGAACATAAAAAAGTGTCTAATTTTTCCACCACTAACTGACAAACATAGCAGACTGTTGGCTTTTCTTTCACAACTCATGGCAGACTCGCTCTGAAAATGCATTGGTCAGGTTAGTCTTGGGAATGACAGTTTAGAAATTCTTTAATCTGACTTGCTGTGGGGTTAATGTGGCAACAAAAAAATTGTGTTCTTTTAAAATAGAAACAATGATGACCAGAATGAGAAACTTGTCATCATTTAGTAGTAATTAGTGAAGTAGTTTGAGGCAGTAACGCCCAGAATCAATCTTTCCACAGCAACAAAGGAACTGGACAACCCGGACGACACAGCAGAGAAAGTGGGAATCAGTGCATTAATAGTCCAGGTGAAGCATCACAACAGATCTTCACAAAATCCCACGAGTTGTTTTGCTTGTTGACAGGAAAAAAAAAAAAATTCCACTGCTGTTTTATCAGGATTTTAAAGGTCCCCTTCAGTCTGATTATAAATTTGACTGGGATCTGATGCTGCAGGCTCAAGGCGACACCGGTGTCTTCTTGCAATACACACACGCCCGACTCTGCAGGTAAGCATGAGTTGTTATAAAGATTTAGGCATGATTATTTATACCAGTATGATTCATATTATGGCATACAGATGATTACACAAAATCACAAATAATCATAGGAAAGACTTCTGACTTGACTTGAATTTACCGTTCTTTTCAGAGTAAAACACAAAGCATAATTGCTAAAGAAAGCTGACTGTATCAAAGGATAGTAATTGAATGTTTAGTGGAAGGAAAAAGTGCAGTAATGTCCAAGAGTTTGGATGGAGAGGCACAAGATTGAAGTTTCCACATTCAGTAATGACTTAGACAATCTTAAACTGCTGCTGTTGGTGCAGTTTAAGATTGTTCAATAGGCTGAGCACCTCCATGTCCTGCTGCACTGATGCAGTTATGTACTCCAAAGGAACCCACAACCCAAGGATTTACTGTATATTTGTTTGATTAAAAATCTTCTAGTTGTTCTTGTGAGGTATTCCAACTTTAAGAAACCCCATAACCCCTGTAATGTTTTGGCAGTCTAATGCAGAGGAATGAAGGCATGGAGGCAGCCGCGTTCAACCCGTCCTGCCTGTGTGAGCGGACCGGTGTCGACATCCTTCAGCACCTCCTTCGGTAAGCATACCACCGTCCACTGTGCTGTAACAAGATCACAATCTACCTCTTAAATATTAATTTGTTTGTAGTTACGATGAGGTATTGTATCAGTCGGACCAGGATCTGCAGCCCAAACACCTCGTCAGCTTTTTACTGAAGCTGAGGTAAGGAGCCGGATGTTTGCTTTGAGGGTTAGTCCTGTGAAGGTTCACACTTTGCATAGACACACCTGTTCATACTTTTATTAGAACTCTGTACCTTACAGCCGCTTCGTCGCTTCAGCGCACAGGGAGCTGCCTGTGAAAGGAAGTCCTCCGGATGTTGCACAGGTTTATAACAAAGCACTTCTAACTATATCTGAATATGCAAAATTACATTTAAAAAAAAAAAACATCTTAAAATGTCTTTTTGTTCACTATGCAGGCAAGGTTACGACTGTTCAGTGCAGCACGCTCAGTTCTGGCCAGCGGGATGAGAATACTTGGAATCACACCGGTTCAAAAAATGTAAACTAAACCTTTAAAGATCTTTGGTAGTGAATACAAAGTCCTATATTTGTCCAAATAAAATTTAAAAATACATACAAACTTCTTCTACAGTGTCTACGATTTAATAAGTTTTAAAATAACATTTAAAAACACAATGCGACATTTGTACAAAACAGTTGAGAGGTTCACTAAAAATCAATCATGCACTGTACTTTTAAGTCTGATGCCCTCATGTTCATCTGCAGGCTTTATTTGAACCTCTGATAATCACTGTGCACAGTTAAAAGAATATCCTTCAGTGTGTGAAGTTGTCTTGTTTATGTGCCTCCTGTACAGATGTACTACTTCACTAAAGATTAAGTCACAGACCGTAACCCACTTCCTCAGATTACCAAAAAAACCTTTACAATCAGGAAACTACCAACCCCTCTGTTTGAGTCAGCTGAACTTCTTATAGCACAAAAAGGCGAGATGATGCTTGAAAAGCTAAGTCAAAGCATAATCATCTATCCCATGTGCATGAAGCAAATTTAACCAAACAGTGCAGACCCAGTTTAGTGTTGATGTGGAAAATGTCTCTTTAGTCACCCCATGAAGTCCTGCAGGTCAACAGAAAACATCCGTGATTCTTCTGACAGAGGCCTTTGGTGAGTTTGACTCACACATTGATTAGTTTCTGTTTAAGTTCGGAGTCTGTCGCTTTATCTGGTCGGGTCAGTTTGGATGTGTCCTGCTTTGGAAGTCCATAGAGGTAAATGGAAAGACACACCAGCAATGCTCCAGAAGCAAATGTGATTGCTGCAAAGGAAGAAAATAAAATTAGTTTCAAAAGCTTTTTTTAAATAAATCCCTCTTAACTTTTGTTTACAAGTGATGATCTCAAAAGTATACATGAATAAGAATATTTACTTTTCCAACAACCAAGATTTTCCTAAAAATTACACCAGTTGGCCATAGACTTTAGGGTTTTTGTCCAAAATATTCACCTTAAATACAAGATAAGTACATCAAGTAATGATATTCTGCATATTACATGAGGCTGTCGAAACTGACTCTGCTTAAACAATAGCCTGTTTGCATAAGTATTGTCCTGCTTAATTCATCCTAAAGCTGAATTCATTTTCTGTGCCAAACGCTCCTAGATAGTGAGGTGGCTGGAATCTGCTAACATTCTTAATTCAGTCTAATAATATGTGTGTGGGAAAGAAACGTACTTATCTGCAGTCCAAACAATAGGACAGATGCAACTGTTGAGAGAACAATGGCTGCTGCAGCTGAAAAGCCCTTCATTATGTTGTCCGTATACTTCACCACTATGGACGTGTAAAGACCGCCAACACTGGCCAAAACTGCAACAGCACCAGAAACGGTGTCAAACAAATTTAATACTTCAGACTTAAATCATCGTCAGCTTTCCAAATACTTACATACAACCAAGCACACCCATGGTGTGTAGCCATAGAAGAAGCCTTTCTCCATGACCTTTTCTCCATCGTTGATGAAGACTCCAATCAGGGTCACCACAATGCCAGAGAGGTACATCTGAATGTTTCTGACCCACAGGGATGTGTCTGAGCTCTTCAATACTTTCTCAAAGTACACACCTTGATTACAGAAACAGAAATAAAACTAACTGAACCCAGAGGTTAAAAACATCCATCTCTTTAAAAGGATCTAGCTCTTAATTTTACCTGCAAATCCAGAGCAGAGGACAGCCACGGCAATAGCCATGAACCCAATAAAGGGATTCTGCTCAATCTGGAGAAGAAAAGAAAAACTAGTAAACACAGCCTCACCAGAACGTGCTAAACACACCTGATGGCAACCGTACCTGGACTTTGGTAGCTTCTGCAGGTTTCCACTGAACCAGCGTTACGCCACCACAAAGCATGAAAACAGAAAACCACTGCAGCCGGCTGAGAGAGCGGTTCAGCATGAGGACAGTACACAGGGCCGTGCAAGGGATCTTCAGCTGATAAGTCACCTAAACGGCAAACACAAAACCGATCTAAAGACGGGCATTTTTTAAAAGCTTTATAAGCATTTCATATTCTGGTAACACTGGAAATATAAGGGGATTTATATCCAGAATGTTTATTAGGTTAAAAAGAAATAAGAGTAATAATAAACAGTATTGCCTTTATGAGACAACACTATTAAAATTATAATTAAACATTTATTAAACTTGTTCTTGCAGCCTTGTTCCAACAATCAGCTTTAATGAACAAGACTGTGTGCACAATTTAACTTTATGACTAAAAAAAAATTAATAATCGCTCACAGATTATTAAGCATAAATCTGGAAATTTTAGATGTTTTATATATAAAAATAGAGGAAATATGAAATGCAAATATGCATATCTCATTTCACAACAGAGAAGCTGACTTCTCTCGTAGTCGTAAAGTGTTCATTGTGCTCATCAGAGAGACAGCCTGAGGAAATAAACGGTCTCTGTGATGGCAGGGTTTTGCAAATTTCCTCTGTGGCACCGAACTGAAGGTAAAAGTCTAAACAGGATGTGTCCAGGATGTGTGGGGTCAGCAGAGATGTTGGCTGCCCCTTTTTTCTGACCCTGGACCTGTACAAGTGATGGTTCCTAGAAACTAGAAGTCTCTAGTAGGAACTTCTGGTTCCTTACAGCATTTATTTGCTCTAATTGTTTTCATTACTTCCTGTATCAACATGGTAAGTTTTATACCGGTGCCAGACTTTCATTTTAGTTGTGTAAGTTCTCCTGTTTGTGTCAGTTAACTCAACAAAATCCATGTTCATATTCTAAAGTGTATTTTCTCTTCAGCAATTTGTCCCAGAACACAAGTAGTGAAAACATTTAAAAAATAAAATGGACATGATTCCAGAAATTTCTGTCTCTCTCTCGCTCTATTTTGTTTTTACAAATTGGTTACAATTAGAAGAACAGAGCCCATCTTACCTGATAAACTGCTGCATCAAGGTTACTGAGTGCAACAAAGGCCATGTTGTTCTGAACTGCATACACTAATGAAGGCACACTCAGCTTCAGCAGTTCCTTCGGGCTGTAGATGATCTGCTCCACTATCATGTTCTTGAACCGTACGATGCTACTTGTTTCTCTGGAGACATTGAAAACACAGGAAAATTAAGATTGTTTTTATGTTTAGCACAGATATGGAGGAACAAATATGGCAACAATACATGGCATGTTCCTAGCAAACCAGTTGGGCAGCTCTGTTTTTCTGCTTTGACTAAAAGCAGAAAAAAACAGAGCTCATAAAAACAGAAGACTTTTCTGTTTTTATGATGAAAGCATGATGGTGCACATCACAGTTTTTAGTAGGGAAAGGCTAGCTGTTTAGAATAGTTTCATTTGCAAAACAAGTTTAATAGACACCTATGAGAGGGTTAGAAGGAGGATTGAAATTAAGGTTTGGAATGAGGGTTGGGATTAGGATTGGAGGGAGTGTCACAAAAAGGCAAATATTTTGCAAACCATAGAAGATGTCATTGCTGAAAGACATACCTGTAATGTCCTGAGGGAGCAGAATATGATAAATGTTGGCTGGAATTGCCCAAAGTATGCAGGAGTAGTTAAGTGGCAAAAAGTGCAAAAGTGAAAAAAACGTGAGATCTTGGAAGTATTTAAGAAATATTTTGAAGGCTGTTGTGGAAAAAAATTTATTTAAAAAATAAAACAAGAAAATAAATTTAAATGCCCTGTAGACCCCCTACAATAAAATTTATATATAAAACCCCCCTAAAAACTAAACTTTAGAGTTAAATCCAAAGCATTTGACTGCTTTGGAGTTAAATCAATTTTAACAGCTTTTAACATTTCTTTTTTGAAAATAACATCACCTTTTCATTCACTTGCTGGTGCCGCTCAACCCAAAGTCTGTTCAGAAATGATCGACTATCTTGTCAGATTTCTGGCTGCAGCACTTTAAAAGATTTAGCTCAGACTCTGGACTCAGAGCCCTTATTTAAGTCTGTTTTTCTACAAGTCAATTATAAAAATTTTAACACTAGTATCTACATAAGGTTCCAAACCTGGTTATTGCACTTTTAAGTCTGGGGTTTTTTTATTATGCAGTTTTCTATCTGTGTTTGCATACACTGCTGCTGCTCTTAACACCTTTTTAATTGCCCTTCTGGGAAGTCTTCCGGAATTTTATTGAATTGAATTATATCCATAAGCTTTAGGGTGTATAGTCAGTTAAAGAGTGGAAGAACAACAGCTTATAATATAGTTGTAGGGACACCCGTTATCTCTATTCCAACTGTAAACTCTGATGAAGGGAAACATCTGAAGCATGCAGACCTTTCCCCCTGGAGGTCTGAAATGAGACACATTGTGCAAGACTGCACTAGTAATCCAATTATGAGAACACCAACTTCAAGGCAAATGGTTATCCATGTACAGTGCAGGATATGCACTCAATACTCAGCAAGGGAAACTTGCGCATGAACAACTGCATAAATTCAGCTTTGTATGGAGGAGGTGTGCCTGCGGCACAGCCCAGGTGTTGAGGTCAAAGGTCCTTTTAATTGCAGGATTTAGCTCAACTACATTGGTGTGCTTGGTGTCTTACTGTCAACTTGATAGGTCCCCATAAAAGATCTATGGGTTTAGGTCAAGGCAGGTTTGCTTACCAATCAAATTGTCATTCAGAGACTAAGGACAATAGCTATGTTTTTTGTGTTTTGACAGTGAGGAGAATGCACTGAAACCACAGACAGATGTCTCTTGGAATGAGACAATCAAATCCTGGATATATTTGTGCTTGGTGGCTTTTGCAACACAGACTCCAGCTGCAAATCATGCCCTGTTAATTTTCCTCTTCTATATAATTGGTTTTGTCTAGCAATCCTTTCAAAGCAAAGCTTATGCTTGTTACTGCTCCTTTCTCTAGTACATATTTTTCTTCCACTTAACTTTCCATCAATATATTTGATACAGCACTCTGAACACCTAGCTTCTTAAATAATTGTCTTTAGGAGAGTAAGCTGTTTTCTGTAAGTATTTCTGTAATTTTTTTTATAGGTGTTAAATTTTCAGACACTGATTATTGGGAATTTTAAGCCATAATCATCTAACTGACCGTAAATAAATACTTAAAATATTTCACTGTGTGTGTAGAGAATCCATATAAGATACATTTATTTGCTGAAATAAACTTTTCCATTATAATCCAGCACTGTATTAAATGAGATAAACACTTACTTTGCCAGCATCCCAAGGCTCAGTATTAATTTAATGACCTCAGCGATGCACACCGCTGTGGTAGAGAAGTACAGGTCCCCTGATGAAATGGTCCGTGTGTACCTTAATGCCACAGTGTACGTAGCTGCCACCAGCGTCATCACTGACAGGCAGTACACCTTGAAGACCACGCTCACATTTTCTGCGGAGAAAAACCATCGAAATGTAGTTATTTATAGCATGTAATGTTGACATTTTCAATTTCAATACTTTATTAAGAAGAAGAACGGTGACGCTAACAATGAACTGTACTACGTAAGCTTTAGTTACGAATATTTTTCACTTTAATCTAATTTTACTTCAGCCCCAAACGCCACGGCAGCTAGCACTAGCCTGTCATGCTAGGGTGTGATAACTAGAGGGAAAAAAAAGAAAGTGAATGACTTACCTACGGCCATTTTTGTACAGCTTTATGTCCGTCCTAGAAGAAATGAAGTCAGTTATCCTCCCCTTGTTACATGCCATATATACCAGAAGAGCTATTCAGAGTTAACCGATGAAAGCTGCCAAACCAGCAGCACAACAAAAAATCCTCACTTCCGGTTTCCTCCTACATCTCCCAGAATGCAACGGAAGTGCAAAGGTGCGTTTGCATTCCGAACCGGTCTATCCTGAGGAACACGTTGCTCAAAAATGTTTAATGAAATAATTCATGCTTTGCAAACATTACTTAGGCTGTTATAAAAAAAAAAAAAAAAAAAAACGGTTTATTTTTAATATTAGGAATTGTTTTTCGTCAGAGGTTACTAATACATAAAATAAAATAAAAGTATGGTGAGCAAATATTACATCTTCAGCTTCAATATATTGTAGTTGATCTCTTTCAAATGATCCCTGCAATGCATTGCAAAAGAATTTGCACTTTTCAAACTATTTCACTCTTTGTCACCTTACTGCACATTTCAGAATGTTTGTCTGGATTTTATGTTGTTGGAGTCATAAAGTAATTCCACTGTGAGTAGGAAGGAAAATGTTTTAACAAAACCAAATCTAAAGTGTGGTGTTGCATCCCTCTAAAATCACGATTCCCTGTATAATAAGAGGACAGATTTAATAAATTATTGAAGCATAAAAATATGCAGTAGGACGAACCTAAAACCAGTTGAGTCATATCTGAATTGGGGTTTGATTTATTGTGTTTGCTTTACCACAAACCAAGTTGCCAAAAGAAATATATGAAGAATGTATTCCTACTTAGCAACAAGTTTTCAATACATTGGAATGTTTGTACAGTTGTAGTTTGCAAAGATAAATATACATTTTATTTTGCATGGAAATAAATTATAATTGATCAGTCTGCTCTTTACTTTCTCAATTTAGTGGTTGTTTTAAAATTTATAGTGAAAAAAAATAATTGGATGTTCAATTATTTTGTGGTTTGTTTTGGCAGACAAAATCCCCTTTTAAATATTCACTCATGAATTCTAAAAAGCTTTAATTATCACTGTAAGATAAAAATTACATATTTGTTCAAATGACTTGTTAGAAGGCAGAATTTATAGTTGAGGGCTTGGGATCCGAATCTCTTACCTTGGACATGACCTTAACTTGCATATCTTTACTTGGAAAATGATTTATGACGCGAAAAACAGTAGCTTGGTTCCACCTCTGCCCATTAAGACATGTAATAAGAATGTTTCAATTGCTTAATTTTTTTTCTAGAAATACTAGCATGGCATCAGATATTCGTGGAATAACTAGGATTTTATTACGTTATTCTACAAAAAATAATAGACGAAACAATATAAATAAAGTAGGGATTGAAAAATGTATCTAATATTTGAAAGATGAGCTTTGTGTTAGATGTGCACTGAAAACCATATTTAAATAACAAATTTTGGTTGCAGGAAATTGACAGATGCGAAGCATGTTATGTTTGTTTTGCTGAAATGCATTTTATTGCAATAAGTTAAAATAGTAACATAAACAGAACAGCATAAATAAAGAAATGGGCAAAGAATTACACTGAAAAGAACTAGAAAATATGTGTCTCAAAAAAAATTGTTACCCTTTAAACAAGGGCAACTGGAGCAAAAATGCATCAATAATCTTAACTGTTTCGGTCGTTAAACTTACAGCCCGACTTTTGTCTGAGCTTCATACGGTAATTTAGGAGGAAATCCTCCTCATCTGGGAGTAACAGCTGACACATCCCCCACGAAACCTAAACAACACTGCAGCCTACTGGGCATGCCATGAATCTGTAGGAAATTTGACATGGGCAAAAGCAGCAACACAGTTCACCCTTAACTCTGATTTTCCCACAAACACCCGGATCAGGATTTTATTCTGGTGCAGCTCTACTCACAAAAAGATCACTGTCCATGCAAGGGTGTGTACTACTGCTGGAGGAAAAAGCCGCATGACTGTAAGCACACCGATGGATAGAGAAACTCAAGAGGTGTCGGACGGAACGTGCTCGAAGCCTTCGCTCTCTCTCACCAATGCCCTCTCCAGGATTATTCGGCCCTCCTTGTATCGCTGACTCTCCTCGGTGGCAAACTCGTACATCCAGCCCAGCTTGCTGTTGCAGTTCTTGCAGCTGACGTCTCGCACCATGTGTCTTCCTGTCAGCATGACTCTGTCCTGCACCTCGCTGTGCTGCAGATTCACAACCTGAAGGGCAAAAGTTGTGATTATTATCACTGGACTGTGAATAAGAATTTGACTTACCCCAGCAAACTACAATGAGATTCCAAAATCATATGTAAAAGCTGTTTGTCTGAATGCTAAAATCTTGGATGTTTCCCAGATTTCTTTTTCAAAATTGAACTTTACATTCCATCTGTAACTTTTAAGCATCAAGTTCCACAAGGTTCCCTATTGCCGCCCTTTAAAATGCAGCTTTATAACCCAAGTGAATCTTTAAATTATCAGTGATACAGAAGTTTTACAATCCTGAATGTTGGGCAATTTTCTCCAATTAAACAAAAACCAAACAGAGGATTTAATTTCTTCTCCAGATAGGTTTGTCTCCCAAATTAGTGGGCACCTGTTGTTGACATTCAGTGGTAATTTAGTGCTTAAATAAGGGTAAAGAGTTGTTTTCAAATCTGTTAAAAATGATCACTGAACTGAGTATCATTCCATGCCGAGATGCGGACGTTATTTATGCTTTTTCTACACCTCATACAAATTATTGTAACTCTGTCTTTTACATTTTATAAAGAAATGCTTATGGATTGCTTGGAGCTTGTATAAAAGGCCTCTAATTACCTCAAATATATCACTTTAACTTTCAGAGGTTTGAGGAAGGAAACGCAAAAAGTTTAACCCCGTTTAAAAGACAGTTATTCCTGATACTAACTGAATTTTGAACTTTTAAATTCAAGTAAAAAAAAAATAAAAATCTTAAACATGTAGTTGCCAAGTTTTCTGGCATTTATGACATAGAAATGACTTGTATAGTTCTAACTGACCTAAAACAAGAGAGGTTTGGTCAGATTTATCTTCGGATAGTAAGAAAAAATGTTTGTGTGTCTTTTTACTTGGCGTAGGTAAATATTTGGTTTCAGATGTTTTTTTATCTTTTTTGTTGCTTTCCTATTAAACACTGCATAATGTTTATGTTGAAAGGCCATATTAAGGTAGGAGTTGTTCATTAGGGAAATTTTAAAATGTTCCTATAGGTAAAGTGCAGATTCAAATTAAACCTACAAGTCAAAGGATACTAATTATAGTCAATTTCCATTTCTGCAGTACAGCATTTCGACAGTTTGTCATGCAAGCACCATGATGTGCATAGGCACCTTATTAAAGAGGAAAGCTCTGCCAGTTGCCCCTGTGAAGCGCGTTGAGATGAGTTCAGCACGGTTGGTCAGAATAGTGTCACAATTGGCACAGGAGAAGAGGCGACTCCCGCCGATGTGATCCAGGAAGATGCGGCCCATTTTCTCAACTTGTGGGACAAAAACAAAGCTCAAGTTTAGGAGAAGCAGAACAGAAGAAAGGAAAACTCACCCATTTAAATGTAATGGCAGCAAAACATCTGAATAACGCCAGATGCTCGTTCAAATAGGATCAACTCCTGTACTTCAAATACTTATGCAAATATCTGACTGATTTGAAAATTACAACTTCCTCTGTTCAAACTGCCAATAGCAATGTAATTTAATATTTCATAGATTAACATATATCCAGCACTATCCAAGACCATTTTAAACATATTCCTTCTTGGTTCAATAATGGCATTAGCCTTAAAGTGTATCCTGTTTTGGTTAGATTTTGGACAGTTAAACACAAACATATCTGAGAGTATTTTATCACAGTTTGGTCGATGGGCAAGAGAAAATATTAAACAGATGATTTTATGCAATGATAATAAAGTATCAGCGTTTTGAAGCAATTCACTCGCTACCTAACCTCTGACACTCTTTTATCCTAAATTTATGTTGATCACCTGAAGGCAACCTCAGGCCTGGTTTACTGCTAGCTACATCACTGTAATTCAGTTTCCTCTCGACGTGTGCAAATCTGTAGTTTTTGTTTGAACTATTGTCACATAATAATAAACATTAACATTAGGCAATGCCCCATTATTAGTCAGAAAACAGTCTAAAACAATGACATCGGACATTACATGCTTCTACTTAGAGCTAATGTTTACATCAAAATGCCAAACAGTCAAACGGTGAACTTAAAATATCTTACCTCGTAATTTATAAAGACGACAACTGAAAAGTATTTTCAAATCGAAATGTAACTCACTCTTCGCCTTTATCCTCTAGAAAACTATAATTCTTCGTCTTTAGTGCTTTGTTTTCGTGAGACCAGCGTCCTAGGCGACGAAAGTAAAGTTAGCAAATATGTCAGTCAGAGTTTCCGCTGAAGACTTTCAAAAGCAAATTTTGAGCGAATCTATTTTGTATTATAATGAATAATTTACTTTATATTTATATTGATAATAACACTTGACATAATTTCTCAAAATTTAAACGCCTGCACTACATGTGTTGCTTCTTTAGAATTGGTCTGTTATAAAAAGCTCTTTTATTTTGATAGTCAGACCTCCTCCTGTACAAATAACTTTACTTTGTGCACGAGCGTTCCCATTTTGTGACGTAGAAGCATCCCAATCCCCTCATTGGTCACAGAGAATTGCCACATGTTGCAATCTTTGTTTGGGGGAGGTCGTGGGTGATTGCATTAAAGCCCTTCAGTTAAAGGAGTCGAGCATTTTGTTGTGTGTTCATTCTCATTCTTGCTGGGCCTTTGGCAGAAATAAATAAAATATAACCGTGATAGTTTGAAAATTATTAGCTTACCATTTGTATCATTCAGGGAAGAGAACATGTTTTCACAGAGATACAGGACCATATTGCAGCAGAAGAAGATGAATTGACAGTCTTAAAGAGGAAGTACATCAAAAAATGTATTTCACGGTGAAAACGTTAGCAGTATATTTTATGGTTTAAAAAAATAAGCTGTGATAGATGCTGCTGTTATGTAAAAAGCTTATGCTTAACCCTTTATAGTAAAATACTTGCTTTGGACTTTTTCCTTATGCTGTTGCAGTTAGGCATTACAACATTTAATTTCTCTCTGGAATTAATGTGGCGTTTTGGAATTGAACTGAATTGAAGATGTTCCCTAAAAAGGTTTCTGTGACATAAATTACCTGCTTTGTTCGGTCCATTCTTTAATTGCATGGATTCATTTTATCACTTTATTAACGAAGATAAATATTTAGGAGCTATGAGCTGCGCTTGGCGTGCCAGTTAGTGATAATTGTAAATCACTTTGGCATCAAACAAACCAAGCAGCACTTTCTAACTGGCTGTAAGATCAAGACAGTCACACCTACTATGACATCATACAACAAACCTTACTCCCAAGCAAATAGATTATCTTTTGTGATTAACAATAGGTGATAGGTGATTTACAAGAATGAATTTTTAAGATGCACAACAACAAAGCACATTTAAGGTTCATAACTGTGGGCTTTCCTGCTCAGTCTCCAAGCAGTGAGATGGTGGATGCAGTTTTCAAGCTTTCATTCTGAATTTTGATCAGATTTGTGAAAAGTAATCTGTATGGCCCATCTGGTAGACTTTCAGTCTGATACCTTTAATCCCAGACATGGGATAACCTTTTCTTTTTACATCTCTCTTGATTCCACCCATGTGTGCAAATTGACTTTTCTTGTTTCTATTCATAATGTCAGCCTAAAGCATAATTGACTAAGTCCTGCAGGACTCAGGCAAAGCACATGTTTCATGCTTTCTTCATTTTGCTGTTTATTAACAATTGTATGCTTATTTCAGAACTGCATTGCAGATGTGTTATTTCTGACATATAAAACTGAGAAACCTCTAATGAAAGTAAAAATATTTTGAATAATGACAAATAGTTAGTTGAGCAATCAAATCAAGTTCTTCCATTTTTTTCTTTACCCTTTATATTAACGATTTCAAATTGTGTAAAATTTTCTACAGATCTTGTAACTGAGAAAGAAAATTATGGAACAATGTTTCTCATTACATTTTGTTCTAACACACTATAGCAAAATCTCAGAACATTTGATCAAATGTCCATATTTTTATATTAAACTGTTAGCATCTGGGTCAATATGTTTTGTTTCCTATTAGCTTATATCTAAGATTTATATTAGTCAGCAGCACAAATTATCTTTTTGCATCTTTTCCAGTTTTTACTCTTACTTTTATTGTCCATTATTTGCATCTGTTGCATAAAATATTTTGTGTTAAGGGCCACTTCAGAACAACCAAGACATCTTATCTGTGCAAAGATTAGAAAGAATCAGATAAAGAGCACCAAGCTTCATCAGGAGGTTCAGACTGAGCCTATGTCCTTGACATAAGATAAGGTGCCATAAAGGCGGTGCAGACTAATATCAGGATCACAAATCAGGAAAATCCATCTAACAAAAAACTAATTTCCTCTTATGTCATGTTGTCCTTCACCTTTCCAATCAAAAGGCAGATAGGGGAGTTATTTTTACAATGTTGAAGAATCATTGTTATATAATTGAACAGTTAAATTCTTGGCTGGTAAATGCTAATGTTGCAAATCGTTATATTGTTAATGTATTCCAAAAATGCAACTTAGCAAAACTGTGTTACCGTTTGTTTTGTTTTTTTCCCCCATCACATCATTTATCTCACTATTTTTGAATGAATAATAAAATGAGTGGCCATATGTCATTTCATTCTGTTTTGTAAAACAAATGATGAATATGAATAATGGAAACCAACTGAATCTCACCTAAAACAATGCTATGGACTGACACAATTGTGAATTACCAAATATACTCAGGGTTTGACATGATGCAACAAATTATCAGAGGTCGTCCAAGTTTGTGAGGATTTAGAAAAACACTTGTAATAAAAAAAAAAAAAAAAACAGAAATCATCTGAGGGCTCAGGAACTCCCAGTCCTGTAGAAAAGCCTTTATTCCTCTGTTCCTTTTGTTCCAAGGCTTGCTTGTAATCCACTTATTACAAAGTCACACTTTCCACCTTTTTCTTTATTTTCATCTTGGAAAAGTACCAAAAACTTGGATTGACTGATGAAAGAAAGATGCAGCACCAGCAATGTGATTCCCAAAGAGCTATAGAAAGGAAACATGGCAGTAAGTATAAAATAAACTAAAAGATGATGCAAGCCCCAGACCTTTTAAAGTTTTTCTAAATATAGTACTACCTAAATGCTGCACACCTCCATTTTCCCTCTTCCCTTGTTTTTTAAGCACACAGTAAAAATGCTCTCTCTTTTTCCATTTGTTATATGCCTGCAAAGACAAACTTTAAAAGATGTTCTACTTAAGATCAGTAATACATATGAATGTTTTTCTCATGACGGGAATGTTTATGTGCCATTTTGATGTGTAACCTTCTATGTTTTGTTTGATGACTAAAAGTAAATTCAACACGCTTCATTTTAAGGACAAATAACAATGGAAAACTGAGTTTCATTATGAATCACTTTAAAAATGAATAGGTATGATTACAAACAAGGCTTTGATAGAGAAAATCCTCACATTTCTATTATGGTTTCTGATAAGTAAGGGTTAGGGTTAAAATTAGAGCATGGCTTGCTCTAATTTTCCTAATCTCCGAATGTAATAACAATAATTCAAAAACAGAATCTTGAAATGCTACAAAACATGACATTGCTTTCAAGGAAGGTTTCATTCAGATAACGTCTGTTCCATCATTTCAGCGGAAAACCTCACAGCCGTGTCCTTTGAACAAGTGAACAGTCCAGTCGCCTCCCCCCTTTATGGAGGCTCATGATGTTTGACGTCTCAGGCTATAAGTGATAATGACAGTGGAAGACAGTTAAGAGTAGCGAGAGGTGAATGCAGAGAAGGAGACACAACAGCAACAACATTTGGGGAAGATGTTTCAGCAGCTGCTTCTGATCTCCCTGCTGGGTTTCAGCTGGGCAACAGGTCTCTGTTGATTATGCTACTTCATAATCAAATTCAGATTAGTATTTCAGACTAAAGTATAATAAGTGATGATTAAGATTAACTGATGGCAGTTGTCTCTGGAGCATTCAAAAATCTTATATTTGTATAATGTGTTTTTTTACATAGTATATTTTAACTCATACTCTTTGCATTCTGAATTGGATAGTTGTCAATTATCAATAATCTGCTGTGCATTTGTGTCATTAAGGTTTTTGTTTATTTGATCACAATTATTTATTGTCTGCATAAAGATAAAATGCAATAGGCATTACATTTTCTACATAAAATTAAAATGTCTTATTAATTCCTTATCAGCTGGACAGCCTTGCACCAAGATATTTCCTTCCCAGCAGCCTCCATTAACTGGTAGGTTTCCTTTACAGATTTACACCCAGTTAATTTTTATTACTCATATTAAAAGAAAAAAATGAGAATAAGTTGTAGATTTCATAGTATTTGATTAATGAAGTCCTTCTTTAGAGGAATGTTATCAATTTCTGCATACGTTTTTCAATAATTGCACAACTTCCTTATGCTTTTTCTGACTTCTGCAATATTCAACATAAGCAAATATATTTTTATGTTTTCTTCTCAAGCTGACACAGTCAGACCATCTGATGTAGCAGTGCTTTCCTATGCTGGACTTAATGAACAAAGGTGAGAAAAAACCATGATTTTTAATACAGTAAAGTCTCTATTGAAAGATCTGAAATTCCCTCTCTGGTCCTCCTCTGCAGCACTGAGCTGTCCACAGTCTTATCAAAACTCACAGGTATGTTCCTGCTTTTATTTCTCCAGTTTTCATAATTACTGTGAAATTCACTCACCCAGGATTTCCTTGTTCTTGTTTTTTCCTATGATTTAATGGGAACTGTAAATTCCAGCTTCTTGCTGTTCTATTTGTTACATTAGACAAAAACTCTTTTGAGATTTATCAGAGCTTTTATTGCACCACTTTGCACTATCTTTACCGCACTGATATTGACATTAGCTGAGATAGTATCAGACATCCACACATTGCCTGTATTTTCTCAGGTTTAGGTGGTTGCCGGGGGTTTTGGGTGGGCTGTGGGCTGGTGCTGTCTCCAGCTGTTATCTAGCAAGAGGGCCTCTCTCTGGACAATTCAACTGCGTTTGCTCTGTGCAACACAGGATCACTCACACACAATTTAGGGAGACCAATTTACCTAGAATGCAAGTTTTTGGACAGTGGGAGGAAGTTGGAGAAGAGAACCCATGACAAGATTCAGCCTTCCTGGAACAAAACAGCACAGAACTAATTCAGCTGCCACTGCTATAAAAGCTTTTTAAAATCTGGGTTACTGTACTACTACTTCATATACTGCCTGAAACAAAACAGTGCTTTGGCATTTAATTTTCACAGACTGAAATATTGTATATTATAACTCTGTTCTTTACCGTACATGCTGAGGTGTTGCTTAAATTCTGAATTGTTAGAGTTTTGATGTTTAACTCCTTTGTGTTTTTATTTATTCATTTTCTCCTCCTTTTCTTGAACAGAGCTGGTGACTCTGTTCAATCCTGGACTAGTGACTCCCATCTCAGAAGACAAACGCATCCCTCAGTTTCTTCAACATGGGTACAAAGTTTTGTCTCGTCACATAATTTGTGATTCTGAATGCTTCAAGTTATGTCTTTTTATTCTTATTGAAAGTCTCTTACTACTTACAGCACACTGGTGGACCAAGCAAATAAATTGTCCCTTTACTTACAGAGCAACAAGGTAAAAACTCCAGTTTATTTTTCCGATTTAACTTTATCTTAATTCGTTAATTTCAATTTGATTCTCGTCTTTAGACATTTTCGCTACAATGCTGTCCTAACGCAGCTAGGAAAAGAAAGGTGACACCTTTGGTAAAGAGGCAAACGTCATTGTTTGGATAAAAATACATACTGTTTAAATTTAGTCCAGTAAAGAAAAATACCGCTCTAAATACAAAGTATTGTAAAATTATTTCTTCAATTTTGTCTGCTACAAGTGGAATCTTTATTTTATTTTAATTTGTTATTTTCATGGTTTCTTTTTTTCTTTTTTGTTGTCACTCATATATTATCCAAATAATACATTGACGTTTGTGATTGTATTAGGGACAAAAAGCGAAGTGTGTGAATATTGTTCCCATGCACTACATAATTTGCCATTTAAAATATCATTTATATAGTGTCATGGCTTCTAATCTCATCTAACATAAGTCTAGATAGACTAATACCGAGTCTGAAAAAAAAAACCTGATAAAAATATCATATGATCTGATTTCCTCCAGCAGGGCGCTGATGAGAATCAAGACTGGAAGTTGGTGCTTCTCTTTGTTCAGCTGGATCGACTGTGTGCCTGTGAGCAGCAGGAGCAGGTAAACAATGCATTTGGATAAAAGGGAAGAAGAGAAAAAAGCAGCAAATCTGTCTCAGGCAATCTAGAGTTTAAACATGCATCAGAAATGGATGGAGAGTTTCAAATAGGGTGAATGCTTGACTGGCACCTTTACAGCTCAGTTGAATGAGATTGTATCATGTTGTGCATGTTTAATTCTGTGTTGTACATGACTGACATTTACATGGAATTAATGTTTAATAGAGAATATAAAGACTTTAAGTACACAATGCAACTGAGTCAAAAACAGACAAACTAGTAACATAATTAGATACTGAAGAGGAAATTATAAACATGACTCTATCAGTTGCTTAGAGCCTAAACTTCAAAGGCCACTAATAAAAATCACTTGTTCATTAGAGTTTAATGCGTGTTGTTTCAGAGGTTTAAAGTTACAGAGTCCAGATATTATCTCACAGTCCAACTCTCACTCCTGAACTTTCCTTGACGTGATTTAATCACAAGATGTGATGGAAAAATGTTATTCATGTGTAATTAGTTCCTGAAAAAAGAACTTCAAAGTGACTAAAGCATAACGGTCAAGAAATTATTCACAAAACAATCCTTGTGTCTTTGCTGCAGATCTCGTCTCTTCTCAAACAGCTGGTTGAGGAGGTAGATATTGCTGTGCAGTTGCTCCACTCTCAGGTATGTTGCAAATTAAATAGTGTCATTGCTCTTTGCAGTAATTTAAGAGACAGTGATTATGTGTATAATGTACTTTTACTTGTACTTGCTGCAGCTGAAAAAGACCATTGTCAGTGTGGCATTGTGGGATGGAGGACTAAACACATTCCAGACAAAGTAAGCAGCACCAAAAGAAAGAATCAGAAAGGGATAATACTGGGCTCAAAGAGAAAAGTGGAAAAAGAAAATTGTCTGCTATGAGTATTTAGCCTACTATTTTGAAATAACTGAATTTTGAGCATGTTTTTGGCTGTTCTTAGTAGCTTGATAGGTTTTGTTGAGTAAATAAAGGTGTTTTGCTTACAGGATGTGCCCATGCACACACACATACACCGACGGAGAACTCAAGCTTCAGAGAGCCGTGCTGACTCACACCCTGCAGGTAGGTTTCTCATTCCCACCAAATAAAGCTTCTTCCTTTTTAATAAGATCTACTTAGTTGTAGAGTGAGCTGTTGCATAACGTCATGTTTGCTAAAGACTTGTAAGATAAAAGGAGTCTGAACAGTTTCAAA
The DNA here is from genome assembly GCF_001443285.1 of Poecilia latipinna. Taxonomy (NCBI): domain Eukaryota; kingdom Metazoa; phylum Chordata; class Actinopteri; order Cyprinodontiformes; family Poeciliidae; genus Poecilia; species Poecilia latipinna. The sequence goes on along the minus strand of NW_015112677.1, from coordinate 564,872 downwards.
CTGCTCTTTTCTAACTGTTTTTATTTTCCAGGAGTTGCTGGATGAGCTGATGGTACAGAAACATTGGTACAGAGACAGAGATGACTTCACTGTCACTCTTCAGGCGACCCCTCTCATCAGAGGCCTGTCATCTGTGAGTTTAAGCTGCTGATGTGATCGTTTTACATTTACACTTTCTCCGACAAGCAGCATCTAACATACCTGTATATTTAGAGAAAGGAGAAAGGTGATCATATCTTTTGAATATGTATAAATCTTTCTTGCTAGCAGACTGGAAAGCCTATTGGAGAGTTTGAAGCCTCAAAGCGAACTGATGAACTGATGCTACAGTTGTGGAAAAACCTGGTGAGATCTGAAGTTGTGAAAGTGACACTGACCAACACTTTTAGTCTGTCACTCTGAGAGGATGTCACATCTATGTGTGTGGTTTATTTTTTTTTCACAGCTTCAGCCCATTGTCGACCAACATATTCCAGACCATAAGAAAAACATCCTTACATTGCAATGCCCCACTGAGGTGAGTATAAATACAAAAGGTCTTCACAAACAGTCATAGGGTGCGTTCACACTGCAGCCTGAAGTGACTCAATTCCGATTTTTTTTGACGTAATGCGACCTGTATCCGA
>NW_015112677.1:557122-563117 GCF_001443285.1 Poecilia latipinna | reverse complement strand
CTATCTTTACCGCACTGATATTGACATTAGCTGAGATAGTATCAGACATCCACACATTGCCTGTATTTTCTCAGGTTTAGGTGGTTGCCGGGGGTTTTGGGTGGGCTGTGAGCTGGTGCTGTCTCCACTACCTGACAGACAGCACCAGCTGTCATGACAAGATTCAGCCTTCCTGGAACAAAACAGCACAGAACTAATTCAGCTGCCACTGCTATAAAAGCTTTTTAAAATCTGGATTACTGTACTACTACTTCATACACTGCCTGAAACAAAACAGTGCTTTGGCATTTAATTTTCACAGACTGAAATGTTGTATATTATAACTCTGTTCTTTACCGTACATGCTGAGGTGTTGCTTAAATTCTGAATTGTTAGAGTTTTGATGTTTAACTCCTTTGTGTTTTTATTTATTCATTTTCTCCTCCTTTTCTTGAACAGAGCTGGTGACTCTGTTCAATCCTGGACTAGTGACTCCCATCTCAGAAGACAAACGCATCCCTCAGTTTCTTCAACATGGGTACAAAGTTTTGTCTCGTCACATAATTTGTGATTCTGAATGCTTCAAGTTATGTCTTTTTATTCTTATTGAAAGTCTCTTACTACTTACAGCACACTGGTGGACCAAGCAAATAAATTGTCCCTTTACTTACAGAGCAACAAGGTAAAAACTCCAGTTTATTTTTCCGATTTAACTTTATCTTAATTCGTTAATTTCAATTTGATTCTCGTCTTTAGACATTTTCGCTACAATGCTGTCCTAACGCAGCTAGGAAAAGAAAGGTGACACCTTTGGTAAAGAGGCAAACGTCATTGTTTGGATAAAAATACATACTGTTTAAATTTAGTCCAGTAAAGAAAAATACCGCTCTAAATACAAAGTATTGTAAAATTATTTCTTCAATTTTGTCTGCTACAAGTGGAATCTTTATTTTATTTTAATTTGTTATTTTCATGGTTTCTTTTTTTCTTTTTTGTTGTCACTCATATATTATCCAAATAATACATTGACGTTTGTGATTGTATTAGGGACAAAAAGCGAAGTGTGTGAATATTGTTCCCATGCACTACATAATTTGCCATTTAAAATATCATTTATATAGTGTCATGGCTTCTAATCTCATCTAACATAAGTCTAGATAGACTAATACCGAGTCTGAAAAAAAAAACCTGATAAAAATATCATATGATCTGATTTCCTCCAGCAGGGCGCTGATGAGAATCAAGACTGGAAGTTGGTGCTTCTCTTTGTTCAGCTGGATCGACTGTGTGCCTGTGAGCAGCAGGAGCAGGTAAACAATGCATTTGGATAAAAGGGAAGAAGAGAAAAAAGCAGCAAATCTGTCTCAGGCAATCTAGAGTTTAAACATGCATCAGAAATGGATGGAGAGTTTCAAATAGGGTGAATGCCTGACTGGCACCTTTACAGCTCAGTTGAATGAGATTGTATCATGTTGTGCATGTTTAATTCTGTGTTGTACATGACTGACATTTACATGGAATTAATGTTTAATAGAGAATATAAAGACTTTAAGTACACAATGCAACTGAGTCAAAAACAGACAAACTAGTAACATAATTAGATACTGAAGAGGAAATTATAAACATGACTCTATCAGTTGCTTAGAGCCTAAACTTCAAAGGCCACTAATAAAAATCACTTGTTCATTAGAGTTTAATGCGTGTTGTTTCAGAGGTTTAAAGTTACAGAGTCCAGATATTATCTCACAGTCCAACTCTCACTCCTGAACTTTCCTTGACGTGATTTAATCACAAGATGTGATGGAAAAATGTTATTCATGTGTAATTAGTTCCTGAAAAAAGAACTTCAAAGTGACTAAAGCATAACGGTCAAGAAATTATTCACAAAACAATCCTTGTGTCTTTGCTGCAGATCTCGTCTCTTCTCAAACAGCTGGTTGAGGAGGTAGATATTGCTGTGCAGTTGCTCCACTCTCAGGTATGTTGCAAATTAAATAGTGTCATTGCTCTTTGCAGTAATTTAAGAGACAGTGATTATGTGTATAATGTACTTTTACTTGTACTTGCTGCAGCTGAAAAAGATCATTGTCAGTGTGGCATTGTGGGATGGAGGACTAAACACATTCCAGACAAAGTAAGCAGCACCAAAAGAAAGAATCAGAAAGGGATAATACTGGGCTCAAAGAGAAAAGTGGAAAAAGAAAATTGTCTGCTATGAGTATTTAGCCTACTATTTTGAAATAACTGAATTTTGAGCATGTTTTTGGCTGTTCTTAGTAGCTTGATAGGTTTTGTTGAGTAAATAAAGGTGTTTTGCTTACAGGATGTGCCCATGCACACACACATACACCGACGGAGAACTCAAGCTTCAGAGAGCCGTGCTGACTCACACCCTGCAGGTAGGTTTCTCATTCCCACCAAATAAAGCTTCTTCCTTTTTAATAAGATCTACTTAGTTGTAGAGTGAGCTGTTGCATAACGTCATGTTTGCTAAAGACTTGTAAGATAAAAGGAGTCTGAACAGTTTCAAACTGCTCTTTTCTAACTGTTTTTATTTTCCAGGAGTTGCTGGATGAGCTGATGGTACAGAAACATTGGTACAGAGACAGAGATGACTTCACTGTCACTCTTCAGGCGACCCCTCTCATCAGAGGCCTGTCATCTGTGAGTTTAAGCTGCTGATGTGATCGTTTTACATTTACACTTTCTCCGACAAGCAGCATCTAACATACCTGTATATTTAGAGAAAGGAGAAAGGTGATCATATCTTTTGAATATGTATAAATCTTTCTTGCTAGCAGACTGGAAAGCCTATTGGAGAGTTTGAAGCCTCAAAGCGAACTGATGAACTGATGCTACAGTTGTGGAAAAACCTGGTGAGATCTGAAGTTGTGAAAGTGACACTGACCAACACTTTTAGTCTGTCACTCTGAGAGGATGTCACATCTATGTGTGTGGTTTATTTTTTTTTCACAGCTTCAGCCCATTGTCGACCAACATATTCCAGACCATAAGAAAAACATCCCTACATTGCAATGCCCCACTGAGGTGAGTATAAATACAAAAGGTCTTCACAAACAGTCATATAAAGATTTACAAGTGACATGAGATGTTAATTCTTACTCATTTACTCACTTACTCAAACTGTTCCTCCTTCACAAGGACCGACCGTTCCTGAGGACAGAATTTAACACTCCTTCAAGTCACCACAGAAACGCAGACCATTTCATTCAGACTGTAAGAATAATTCACAACCAAACCAAATGGTTTGCCAAGCATTAGGGGTCTTATCTCATTGTGGTTATTTTATATGTGCTTGATCATCAGCATACAGGCACAGAGTTGCCCTGTGAAGATCGCAGTCCTTCATCCTCCATTCCTACTTCAGGTAATTTTATGTGTTAACATTTGTTTCAAATAAAATATTTTCATAGTTTTTTGTCTTATTTGGCTCTTGGTAATCTTTACTTTTGAGCCATCACACATTAGTATCCTGTAAACCAAACCTTGTTTTTTTTTTATTTCTAATAATTTAAACTAAAACTTACCTACTAAAGGAAACTATGGTTGTCAAAAAGTGGTCTATTTGTTCATTAGTGTGAGCAGACAGTAAACAGTATGTATATTGCATGGTCTCTCTAAAGGCTCTATCAGTGGGATCTAGAACAACACAATCTGACATCGCCTGACATTTTCTTTGTATTTTCCAGTCCATGAACTCCGGCCTGCAGATATCAAAGTTGTGGCGGCTGTGGGGGATTCTTTAACAGTGAGTCATTTTGTTTGTTAGACATTTTGGGTCATACATTTTACTGAAGGACTTTCCTATTCTTTCTGCCAGGCAGGGAACGGCATCGGATCCAGCCCTAATGACATCCTGGATGTCTTACGTCAGTACCGAGGTTTATCCTGGTGGTATGTCAAGACTCTCTAATTTTATTATTTCAGCATCTTTTTTTTCCATCTCTTAACTATTATTTTTCATACTCTTTGGTTAAATAAAATTAAGGGCACTTTCTGAAAGTAATTTCCTATGTTTGTTGTCAGCATTGGTGGAGATGGAGACCTCACAACTGTTACCACTTTACCCAGTATGTATTTCTGATGACTTCGTTATTTTTGAGAAATATCAACGTTGAATTCAAAATGTTCCTTTTTTAATAGAGTATCTGGTTTTTACAGACATTTTAAAACATTTTAACCACAATGTGAAGGGATACTCGCTTGGTGTCGGTAATCAGGATAATCCACAAGCTTTCCTTAATCAGGCAGTACCTGGTGCAACAAGCCCGTAAGTTCTCCAGATGTTTATTTTAGGTGTTTATTTTAGCAACAAGTTACCATTTTAAATTAACAGTTATTTAATCTTTAGTTGGATAACATCCTTTACCAATAAATATGATTGCATTTTGCATTTCTATTCAAAGGGATATACCATCACAAGTGCGTACCCTGGTAACAAAGATGAAAAATGACGTTGTAAGTCTACATTTATCTTTTGTAATTCTACACAGCAACTCGAGCTTGAAAAGATACTTTGAGTTTTGACCTTATTTAATGTAGTGGAATAAAAATAGCTAAGTTAACTCTTTTTCTCTCTTCATGTTCTTTTCTCCAGAATATCAACTTTGAATCAGACTGGAAGCTGATTACTATCTTTATTGGTGGAAATGACCTTTGTGCATACTGCGAAAATAACGTGAGTGTCAAATTTGGAAGCAAGAAGACAACACTATGAAGTTATCTCTGATGGTGTGTAAAGAAACACATTTTCTCTTCATTTACAGCTCCTTTACTCAGTGGAAAACTACGTAGGGTTTCTCAAGGAAAGCTTGGACTATCTCCAAAAAGAGGTGCCACTCATTTGACAAGGTGTTTCCACATCACAATGGTTGCATGTCTATTAGAACTAACAAAGCTGATCTCTCAGGTTCCCCGAGCTCTGGTGAACCTAGTGGAGCCTCTTTACATAACTCCACTCAGAGAAATGCACATGGACGCATCGCTGAATTGTCCAACATGGCTTGTAAAGTGAGTGTCTCCTTACACTCTCCTATATTATTAATTATGGTCTGGGTATTTTGAGACATCTAGTTATTAGCTAACCATTAACACAGTGTTACTTCTTCTTTGACAGCATGTTGTGCCCTTGTGTGGTAATGCCAGAGCCTAACTCTGAAGCTCTTCAAATACTGGAAACCGTAAACAGAGGATATCAGGTAGAATAAGATGTACAAAAATGATCAGATTAAATAAGATGATCATTGTCACTGATGGTTATTATTGTTTCTTTTAACTTCCAGCGTTCTCTGCATGAACTTATTGATTCTGGCCGGTATGATACCCAGTCAGACTTCACTGTGGTCATTCAGCCTTTCCTCAGAGACATCGCTTTGCCCAGACTGCCAGTCAGTAATGAAATTCTGTCTTTTATTTGTAAACGATGTTTTATACTTGATTACTCAGTAGAAGTGTTGTAGTCAAGACCACCTAACCCGAGACCAAGTGAAGACCAAGACCGAAGGAAGTCGAGACCAAGTCAAGACCAAGACTGGCGCCCCGCACTGCATGACACAATAAAATGTGAAATATTATCAAAATTGCTAATCAAATTGATCTGAAAGATTCACATTTCCATAAAAACACCTAGATATTAAATAATTGGAGCTGAAATAAATTTCAGCTTATTTCAGATAAGCAGAACAAACTCTTTGTTCTGCTTAAATAAAAAGATAATTCCCTGGGTATTTGCCCATATCATTCATGTCAGAAACCAGCACTCTCTGCACCATTAAACATAGCAAGTGAGGCAATGCTCTGATGGTAAACAACGCGCAGCTATGAACACTGACCAAAGAGCAACAAGCAAGAAGTAACCAAGCTTTAGGCGCTCACCATGACTGTTCTCACCCTCTCTCCCACGGCATGAAGCCAGGCAGTCTGCAACCATGGCACACATTAGAGCTGCCACTTTGAATGAAAACAATCAATGAGGAATGTACGTGCTCTTTTATTC
>NW_015112677.1:509686-553768 GCF_001443285.1 Poecilia latipinna | reverse complement strand
TAAATATCAATGTACATAATTAAATAAAATAATGATAGATACTGCAGTGTACGCAGAGCATCACAAGAACAAAGAACGGCTTTCAGTGAGTCTCCAGTCCTATCTTCTTAGTAAAAGTTCAGAAGACTCGAATCGTTCGTGAATGTCTCATCACTATATTGCAGACTTTTGGACACAGTGTTGTCCATATATGTGACACTTAGTCAACACCTCCGCACAATAATTCAGTACAATGCGCTGAATTATTGCTAGCTGTGTCTCTGTACAGCTAGCTTTGCTAACATCATGTCAACGGAGCTTACCTTTCTTTGAGCTTCTTTTCTAAGTGAATAAAGTTAGATGTAGTCCTCACCGTCTGTGAAAGCGAAGCGCTGCTGAATTAGCTGTTGCCATCAGATTTCTTATGATTTATGCAGCGCTATTCTATTACTGACGATTAGACAGACATCTTATGCCACTCAAAGAAAACCACTGCGCATGTCTTGGAGCGCCGCGTGCGAGTGAAGGGTGGGGGGAGTAACAGAAACACGTATTTGGTAAGTCACGTTATTGCTTGGATTTTAATCGGTGTGTTTTGCATTCAGTGAAAACAAAGATGTTAGCAAACAAGCTGGACAGTATGCTGTACGTTTAGTGAGATTTCCACAGTTGCGGTCTTGACTGGTCTTGAAATAAAATGCCGAGTCCTCAGCACCCGAGACCGAGACAAGACCGAGACCAATGCGGTCGAGTCTGAGACAGAGAACATCAAAAAATGGTCTCGAGACCAAGATCGATCTTGAGTACTACAACACTGCAAAAGGCATCAATACTTCTTATATCCTTGTCTCAGTTTTAAAAACTATTTGTAACATATGTTGAACAGAAATTCTTAAAGCATTTAGGTAGAATTGTTTAAGACATGAAAAGGAAATCAATGCATTTCAAATTTGATTTGATTTAATTAATCTTCCTTAGGATGGACGTCCAGATCGCTCTTACTTCAGCGCTGACTGCTTTCATCTCAGCCAGAAATCCCAAACACTGATGGCTCGTTCTCTTTGGAACAACATGGTGAATAAACCACATGTCATTGTACTTTTATAATGATAGTAAAAATGATGTAATGTATTTTATCATGAATATCCATAAATGTTGCTCAACTGTCCTTTTTTCCCCTTATAGCTGGAACCTGTGGGAAGCAAAACCTCCAGCCAGGACTTTAATTCTGCTTTTGACCTGAAATGTTCAACAAATGTATGAAAGTTAATATTTTATTTAAATCTTTTGAAATTAGAAAAGTACATTTTGAATTGAATAGTGTTTTTGAAATGTAGTTTATGGTCCTGACATTTTTACGAACAGTTTTCTCTCTCTCTTCAGGATTCCCCCTTTATTCGGACATCTAAGAACAGTGATTACACTTATTCTGCACCCTCCTCCAAAACTGATCCTATTACTGTAAGTTTATAATGTTATTTTTATTAAAAATTAATGAACGCATATATTCCAACTGAATGAAAAAGTTATAAATGATCAACAAATAGAGATGCAATGCAGGCCATTGTCCTCTGCAGCTCTCTGTTTCTTTACATCAAGTCTTTTGTGAATTTTTACTTCAATATTTTTGTAATCCAGTTTTCTTCTCTTAAACTGCAAATGGAAAAGCATATTAATTATGTGTGTCTTTTCCTCAGAATCGGGGAAGCGATTTTTCATGCAACATCTTGGCTCCCTCTGACAGTAAACCAACTTCAGGTGAGACTGTCATCACAAATCAGTCAGAATCCATTTGATTATTCTTTCTAATGGTGTTATGGTTTACAGAAGGATTTTCAGATGTAAATTTTCTTTTTAATCTAAGTGCAAATCAATGTGGCTGCTTTTTGAGATGAAAATGAATGTGATGGGAAAAAGTTGTATATTTCATAATATTTGATTAATGAAGTCCTTCTTTAGAGGAATGTTATCAATTTCTGCTGTAATTTTAAACATAAGCAAATATATCTTTATATTTTTTTCTCAAGCTGACACAGTCAGACCATCTGATGTAGCAGTGCTTTCCTATGTTGGACTTAATGAAGAAAGGTGAGAAAAGACCATGATTTTTAATGCAGTAAAGTCTCTATTGAAAGATCTGAAATTCCTTCTCTGGTCCTCCTCTGCAGCACTGAGCTGTCCACAGTCTTATCAAAACTCACAGGTATGGTTCCTTCTATCTTTACCGCACTGATATTGACATTAGCTGAGATAGTATCAGACATCCACACATTGCCTGTATTTTCTCAGGTTTAGGTGGTTGCCGGGGGTTTTGGGTGGGCTGTGAGCTGGTGCTGTCTCCACTACCTGACAGACAGCACCAGCTGTCATGACAAGATTCAGCCTTCCTGGAACAAAACAGCACAGAACTAATTCAGCTGCCACTGCTATAAAAGCTTTTTAAAATCTGGATTACTGTACTACTACTTCATACACTGCCTGAAACAAAACAGTGCTTTGGCATTTAATTTTCACAGACTGAAATGTTGTATATTATAACTCTGTTCTTTACCGTACATGCTGAGGTGTTGCTTAAATTCTGAATTGTTAGAGTTTTGATGTTTAACTCCTTTGTGTTTTTATTTATTCATTTTCTCCTCCTTTTCTTGAACAGAGCTGGTGACTCTGTTCAATCCTGGACTAGTGACTCCCATCTCAGAAGACAAACGCATCCCTCAGTTTCTTCAACATGGGTACAAAGTTTTTACTCGTCACATAAATAATTTGTGATTTTGAATGCTTCAAGTTATGTCTTTATTCTTATCAAAAGTTTCTTACTATTTACAGCACACTGGTGGACCAAGCAAATGAACTGTCCCTTTACTTACAGAGCAACAAGGTAAAAACTCCAGTTTATTTTTACGATTAAACTTTATTGTAAATCATCCAATTTAATTCTTGTGTTCAGTCATTTTTGCTACAATGCTTTCCTACCATGGCGAGGAATAGAAAGGTGACACCTGTCACTCTTATATATTATCCAGGTTTGTGGAGTGCATGACTGATAGTTGTGTTGTCAACAGATTCTCTCCTCTTATCTGTGAATCTGTTTTTTTTTTCACTTTACAATAATGGATTATTTTGTGATGATTTGTCACAGGAACGCTCCAAATAATATACTGATGTTTGTGGATGTATTTGGGACAAAATGTGAAGTGTGTCAATATTGTTGCGACAAACTACATAATTTGCCATTTAAATGTCATTTATTGAGTGTCGTGACTTAGACTAATACTGAGTCCTAATAAAAAAAAACCTGATAAAAATATCATATGATCTGATTTCCTCCAGCAGGGCGCTGATGAGAATCAAGACTGGAAGTTGGTGCTTCTCTTTGTTCAGCTGGATCGACTGTGTGCCTGTGAGCAGCAGGAGCAGGTAAACAATGCATTTGGATAAAAGGGAAGAAGAGAAAAAAGCAGCAAATCTGTCTCAGGCAATCTAGAGTTTAAACATGCATCAGAAATGGATGGAGAGTTTCAAATAGGGTGAATGCCTGACTGGCACCTTTACAGCTCAGTTGAATGAGATTGTATCATGTTGTGCATGTTTAATTCTGTGTTGTACATGACTGACATTTACATGGAATTAATGTTTAATAGAGAATATAAAGACTTTAAGTACACAATGCAACTGAGTCAAAAACAGACAAACTAGTAACATAATTAGATACTGAAGAGGAAATTATAAACATGACTCTATCAGTTGCTTAGAGCCTAAACTTCAAAGGCCACTAATAAAAATCACTTGTTCATTAGAGTTTAATGCGTGTTGTTTCAGAGGTTTAAAGTTACAGAGTCCAGATATTATCTCACAGTCCAACTCTCACTCCTGAACTTTCCTTGACGTGATTTAATCACAAGATGTGATGGAAAAATGTTATTCATGTGTAATTAGTTCCTGAAAAAAGAACTTCAAAGTGACTAAAGCATAACGGTCAAGAAATTATTCACAAAACAATCCTTGTGTCTTTGCTGCAGATCTCGTCTCTTCTCAAACAGCTGGTTGAGGAGGTAGATATTGCTGTGCAGTTGCTCCACTCTCAGGTATGTTGCAAATTAAATAGTGTCATTGCTCTTTGCAGTAATTTAAGAGACAGTGATTATGTGTATAATGTACTTTTACTTGTACTTGCTGCAGCTGAAAAAGATCATTGTCAGTGTGGCATTGTGGGATGGAGGACTAAACACATTCCAGACAAAGTAAGCAGCACCAAAAGAAAGAATCAGAAAGGGATAATACTGGGCTCAAAGAGAAAAGTGGAAAAAGAAAATTGTCTGCTATGAGTATTTAGCCTACTATTTTGAAATAACTGAATTTTGAGCATGTTTTTGGCTGTTCTTAGTAGCTTGATAGGTTTTGTTGAGTAAATAAAGGTGTTTTGCTTACAGGATGTGCCCATGCACACACACATACACCGACGGAGAACTCAAGCTTCAGAGAGCCGTGCTGACTCACACCCTGCAGGTAGGTTTCTCATTCCCACCAAATAAAGCTTCTTCCTTTTTAATAAGATCTACTTAGTTGTAGAGTGAGCTGTTGCATAACGTCATGTTTGCTAAAGACTTGTAAGATAAAAGGAGTCTGAACAGTTTCAAACTGCTCTTTTCTAACTGTTTTTATTTTCCAGGAGTTGCTGGATGAGCTGATGGTACAGAAACATTGGTACAGAGACAGAGATGACTTCACTGTCACTCTTCAGGCGACCCCTCTCATCAGAGGCCTGTCATCTGTGAGTTTAAGCTGCTGATGTGATCGTTTTACATTTACACTTTCTCCGACAAGCAGCATCTAACATACCTGTATATTTAGAGAAAGGAGAAAGGTGATCATATCTTTTGAATATGTATAAATCTTTCTTGCTAGCAGACTGGAAAGCCTATTGGAGAGTTTGAAGCCTCAAAGCGAACTGATGAACTGATGCTACAGTTGTGGAAAAACCTGGTGAGATCTGAAGTTGTGAAAGTGACACTGACCAACACTTTTAGTCTGTCACTCTGAGAGGATGTCACATCTATGTGTGTGGTTTATTTTTTTTTCACAGCTTCAGCCCATTGTCGACCAACATATTCCAGACCATAAGAAAAACATCCCTACATTGCAATGCCCCACTGAGGTGAGTATAAATACAAAAGGTCTTCACAAACAGTCATATAAAGATTTACAAGTGACATGAGATGTTAATTCTTACTCATTTACTCACTTACTCAAACTGTTCCTCCTTCACAAGGACCGACCGTTCCTGAGGACAGAATTTAACACTCCTTCAAGTCACCACAGAAACGCAGACCATTTCATTCAGACTGTAAGAATAATTCACAACCAAACCAAATGGTTTGCCAAGCATTAGGGGTCTTATCTCATTGTGGTTATTTTATATGTGCTTGATCATCAGCATACAGGCACAGAGTTGCCCTGTGAAGACCGCAGTCCTTCATCCTCCATTCCTACTTCAGGTAATTTTATGTGTTAACATATAATTTGTTTCAAATAAAATATTTTCATAGTTTTTTGTCTTATTTGGCTCTTGGTAATCTTTACTTTTGAGCCATCACACATTAGTATCCTGTAAACCAAACCTTGTTTTTTTTTTATTTCTAATAATTTAAACTAAAACTTACCTACTAAAGGAAACTATGGTTGTCAAAAAGTGGTCTATTTGTTCATTAGTGTGAGCAGACAGTAAACAGTATGGTCTCTCTAAAGGCTCTATCAGTGGGATCTAGAACAACACAATCTGACATCGCCTGACATTTTCTTTGTATTTTCCAGTCCATGAACTCCGGCCTGCAGATATCAAAGTTGTGGCGGCTGTGGGGGATTCTTTAACAGTGAGTCATTTTGTTTGTTAGACATTTTGGGTCATACATTTTACTGAAGGACTTTCCTATTCTTTCTGCCAGGCAGGGAACGGCATCGGATCCAGCCCTAATAACGTCCTGGATGTCTTACGTCAGTACCGAGGTTTATCCTGGTGGTATGTCAAGACTCTCTAATTTTATTATTTCAGCATCTTGTTTTCATCTCTTAACTATTATTTTTCATACTCTTTGATTAAATAAAGTTAAGGGCACTTTCTGAAAGTAATTTCCTATGTTTGTTTTCAGCATTGGTGGAGATGGAAACCTCACAACTGTTACCACTTTACCCAGTACGTATTTCTGATGGCTTCATTAGTAATCACTCATTTTTGAGAAATATCAATTTTGCATCAAATGTTCCTTTTTTAAAAGAGTATTTGGTTTTTACAGACATTTTAAAACATTTTAACCACAATGTGACGGGATACTCGCTTGGTGTCGGTGATCAGAATAATCCACAAGCTTTCCTTAATCAGGCAGTGCCTGGTGCAAAGAGCAGGTAAGTTCTCCAGGTGTTAATTTTAGCAACAAGTTACCATTTTTTATTAAAAGTTACTTAATCGTTAGTGGGATAACATCACATCGTTTAGCGATAAACATGATTGCATTTTGCATTTCTGTTCAAAGGGATATACCATCACAAGTGCGTACCCTGGTAACAAAGATGAAAAATGACGTAAGTCTACATTTATCTTTTGTAATTCTACACAGCAACTCGAGCTTGAAAAATACTTTGAGTTTTGACATTATTTAATGTAGTGGTATAAAAATAGCTAAGTTAATTCTTTTTCTCTCTTCATGTTCTTTTCTCCAGAATATCAACTTTGAATCAGACTGGAAGCTGATTACTATCTTTATTGGTGGAAACGACCTTTGTGCATACTGCGAAAATAGCGTGAGTCTCAAATTTGGAAGCAAGAAGACAAAACTATGAAGTTATCTCTGATGGTGTGTAAAGAAACACATTTTCTCTTCATTTACAGCTCCTTTACTCAGTGGAAAACTACGTAGGGTTTCTCAAGGAAAGCTTGGACTATCTCCAAAAAGAGGTGCCACTCATTTGACAAGGTGTTTCCACATCACAATGGTTGCATGTCTATTAGAACTAACAAAGCTGATCTCTCTCAGGTTCCCCGAGCTCTGGTGAACCTAGTGGAGCCTCTTTACATAACTCCACTCAGAGAAATGCACATGGACGCATCGCTGAATTGTCCAACATGGCTTCTAAAGTGAGTTTCTCCTTATACTCTCCTTTTGAGACATCTAGTTATTAGCTAACCATTAACACAGTGTTACTTCTTCTTTGACAGCATATTGTGCCCTTGTGTGGTAATGCCAGAGCCTAACTCTGAAGCTCTTCAAATATTGGAAACCGTAAACAGAGGATATCAGGTAGAATAAGATGTACAAAAATGATCAGATTAAATAAGATGATCATTGTCACTGATGGTTATTATTGTTTCTTTTAACTTCCAGCGTTCTCTGCATGAACTTATTGAGTCTGGCCGGTATGATACCCAGTCAGACTTCACTGTGGTCATTCAGCCTTTCCTCAGAGACATCGCTTTGCCCAGACTGCCAGTTAGTAATGAAATTCTGTCTTTTATTTGTAAACAATGTTCTATACTTGATCACTCAGTAGATTATGAAATTATTTAATTTTGATAGTGTGGTGTGCTCCTTCTGCTTGATTTTGCTTTAAAGTTACTAAAGTAAGGGTGATTCCAGACCAACCCAGGATTGGAGTCTTGAATCAGACTCTAATCCGTTTGTCTAGGAATTCCGAGTTTTTGGGAAGGTCTGAATGCAAATTTGAATTCCAAAACGGACATAAAAACCGAACTCTGATCCGCCTGAAAACCTAGGTCTCGGAACGGTTGAAGTGAACTCTGAAACGTTAGAAAACCTGTCTGAATGCAAGCTGACTAGAGACCGTTTCAAAAGCATTAAGTCAGCAACAGTGCAGGACATTCTGGTCGTATATTACTCTCTGCTCTACGGGTTAACGAAGATTTCGTGACGGTTGTCACATCAACGGGTCTGCGTGCCGACACAGAAAGCGAGGAAAAGCAGAATATAACTGGTTTAAAGTCGTTTCACCTCTTTATCAGCTTAAATCCCCTTTGCTGTGGCGCTCTGCAGCTGCTGTAATTTTTAAACCTTTAATAAATGACAAAAACTGAACTAATTGCCTCATTTGTTTGAACATAATCATCAAATAGGATGGAGGAATTTGCTTAGTCCTCTCTTGCATCTTGATGGAAACCAAACTGATAAAGATCAAGGGAGAATACTTACAAACATCAGCAATTTTCCCAGCTTTAATTTAATCGATGTTTATAGAAATCGGGTAAGAAATAATGGCGCTGCGATCATTTTTGTGATTCATCCCGCATTGGAACAGCCTGGTTTAGTGGACAGACTCACCGCGTCGTAACGGCGCCTGTAGGAGCGTCACGTCGCTAGCGTTAGCGGCTAACAGACATGTCCAAACCAGTAATGTATATCAATCAAGAAATCCTACAACCGCTAAAATCTGACACTGCTCCGTTTTTGATTACTTTTTCTGACCAGTTGCGCTGGTCTTCTTCAGAGGTTTTGTGTCGATTCTTTCAGTAGTTCTTGGTGCAGCGCCCCCACAGGCGACGGGGGGAACAGGTTTTTTAGTTAGTTAGTCGTTTGACACAGTGCAGTGTGAATGCGAACTATAGTTCTGAAAATGTAACAAATGTTGCAATTTTAGTCCCCAATCGAACCGAATCTACCGGACTACCTAGTCTGAATACACCCTTAATATTTTCAAATTCAGTGTACTGCTGGAAAATTAAATACCTACCTAAATTTGAATATATTTCACAAGTTATGCCTCCACTGGAAAAAAAATATGTAAAAAAGCATATGTTTCCCATTAAATTAATGAACCCATAATAAAGGTGATTATATTTTCCCAAAATTTATTGTGAGATCATATTACTGCAACAAAATATGGATTTTCTTATTTTTTTATTTTTTATTTTTTGTCTTTCTACATGTTTACTGAAGGCATCAATAATTCTGGAAAACTTTATATCCTTGACTCAGTTTTAAAAACAATCTGAAACATAAACTGAACAGAAATTCTTAAATCATTTAGGTAGAACTGTTTAAGACATGAAAAGGGAGTCAATGCATATTAAATTTGATTTGATTTAATTAATCTTCCTTAGGATGGCCGTCCAGATCGCTCTTACTTCAGCCCTGACTGCTTTCATCTCAGCCAGAAAGCCCAAACAGTGATGGCTCGTTCTCTTTGGAACAACATGGTGAATAAACCACACATTTTTGTACTTTTGTAATGAAAATAAAAAAATCATACAATGTACTTTATCATGAATATCCATAAATGTTGCTCAACTGTCCTTTTTTCCATTACAGCTGGAACCTCTGGGAAGCAAAACCTCCAGCCAGGACTTTGATTCTCCTTTTGAACTGAAATGTTCAACAAATGTATGAAAGTTAATATTTTTTCATATAAATCTCTTGAAATTAGAAAAGTACATTTTGAATTGAATAGTGTTTGTGAAATATAGTTTATGGTCTTGACATTTTTACAAACAGTTTTCTCTCTCTCTCTCTCTTCAGGATTCCCCCTTTATTCGGACATATAAGAACAGTGATTATATGTATTCTGCACCCTCCCCCAAACCCGATCCTATTACTGTAAGTTTATAATGTTTATGTTGTTTTTATCAAAAATGAATGAAACTGTTCATTCCAACTGAATGAAAAAGTTGTAAATGATCAACAAATAGAGATGCAACATAGGCCTTTGTCCTCTGCAGCTCTCTATTTCTTTATATCAAGTCTTTAATGAATTTTTACTTCAATAGTTTTGTAATCCAGTTTTCTTCTCTTAAACGGCAAATGCAAAAACATATTAATTGTGTGTGTCTTTTCCTCAGAATTGGGGAAGTGATTTTTCATGTAATAACTTGGCTCCCTCTGAAAGTCAACCGACTTCAGGTGAGACTGTCATCACATATCAGTCCATATCAGTAACCCCAACCCTAACCCTACCCTAACCTTAACCATACCCTACCCTCAGGATCCATTTGATTATTCTTTCTAATGCTGTAATGGTTTACAGAAGGATTTTTCAGATGTAAATTTTCTTTTTAATCTAAGTGCAAATCACTGTGACTGCTTTTTGTTATTGAATTGAAGCCTGAATTTCTCTCTCTTGTCTGTTAACTGATTTAATCTGTTTTGGTCCTTAGTACACATGCTGAGACCATCAGATATTCAGGTGGTGGCAGCACTGGGAGACTCTTTGACAGTAAGTACCGGAAAACACAGATATCTGCAATTCTACACTTAAAAATAGAAAACAGAACGTTAACTTATGCCAAATTTAATTATCGCCAACATTTATGATTTTTAAAAAAAATAATTCCAGCACTTTTGAACTTTGTACTCTGTTTTTGATCAGCATTATAGATTTTGTGAACTGGTGTTTAATCTTACTTCACTTTCTGCGTTCCTCACTCAACAGGCAGGAACTGGTGCAAAATCAAATAGCATTCTTGATCTTAATACAGAATACAAAGGAGTATCATGGAGGTAATATATTCATTTTAATTAACTTTTCACATTTACATTTTAGCCAAATCATATAATATTTTATTGCATTATGTCCTGCAGCATTGGAGGGGATCAAACTTTGGAGACTGTCACAACACTACCAAGTGAGTTTGTTGAAAACTGCTGTTTTCAGTTTGCATTTTGTAGGACATTTATAATACAAAACTGAAGATTTTAGTCCATTGTAGTCTTATTAAAGAGTAGCACAGTCATATTCTTGACTATCCAGTGCAGAGAAAAACTATTGTTTTGAAAAAAAGAACAATAGCTTCAGATTTTCCTGCACCTGCTTCACTTTCTCTCACTGCGTTTTGCCAGATATCTTGAAGAAGTTCAATCCGGATCTAAAGGGTTTCTCCAAAGGACAAGGACAGCTGCAAAAGGGCTTCAACATGGCTGTTGCTGGAGCAAAGTCCTTGTATGCATTTTTTCTCTTGCTCCTCCAGCCAAGTAAATCTGTTTAATTTTGCTAATAACTTCTGCCGTCTCTTTTCTGTCTCAGAGAGCTTCCTGCACAAGTCCAAGCTCTCATTAAGGCCATGAAAGAAAACACGGTGAGACTTTCCTCTGACCTTTAAAACTCTCTGCATCCCTGATCTGCTCTCCATCCTCAAAATTAGCATGTTTTCAACACAGGAGGTGAATTTCGAAAGTGACTGGAAACTTGTGACAATTTTCATCGGAACAACAGATCTTTGTAATTACTGCTACGATCAAGTAAGTTTTCCACATGGTGAATAAATAACACTTTATCACGGTGTTTTAACACGTTGTTCACTCAATTCTTTGCAGAATAATTTGTCACCAAAGAGTTTTAGCAACAATCTCATGCTAACCTTGGACATGCTTTACGAAGAGGTGAGGGTTAAAAACTAAAATACATATGTTGTGAAGTGCCCACCTACAATGAAGTAAATTATAATTGTCTTCCCATTTCCTGCTGTGGGGGCTCTAGGTACCGAGGGTGTTGGTGAATCTGGTGGATCTTATGCAGGTGGATGTGTTTAAAACTGTTAAAAAGGACACACTGGGCTGTTCACTACAGCAGAGGTTGGTTCTCACCTTTAAATGCATAAAACCTGTGGCTTTAATGGCTGTAGTTAAATATTATTAAATGACAGCGGATGAAAGACATTTAATTTTGCTTATAGATCACCATGAACTGCAAAATATTACTGCTTATTATTTTATCAGTTTGAATTTTCCAAATTGTTTTACATCTTTTCACAACATTTTGTTTGCATTGCCAGGAGTCTAAATTGATATTGACTTTATTCATCCCTGACAGTTCTTGTGTGATAGTTTATTTTCTTGGTTTTTATTTTCATGGAGCAGGTCTTTTCTTATTCATTCCTTTAAATTCTTCGCTGTTGTAAACTGTCTAAGCACATGTTTTGCGTTTTAAGTCTTATTTATCGGTCAAAGACTTTTATGGAGAGCTTGAAGTGTCTTGAAACCTCTCTGTCAGAAACTCTCAATTTGGGTCGAGGGAGTTCAAAATTTTTTGGAAATAGTGTTTGGACTTACTAAGTGTGATGAAGAATTTTCTTAAGGTCTTAAGGAATGCTTTCTGTTTGTTCCACAAACCCACACTTTAACAGATCACAGTTCTTTGAATGAAACAGACTATTTGACATTCGTCAATCAGCTGCTCTGACACTGATTGAAAGCTTCCCATCTCTTTATAAAAAGGTCCATGAAGTGTTATTTAAAGATATATTGTTTTGTAAAGTATTGTTTGATCTTCAGTAGCTGTTGACCAGCTGTAGAATGAATTATCTTTTGTGCCAAAAGAAACATAGGATGTTTTTTTTTTTACAGGGTCAGCTGTCACTGCGTTATCAATCCAGCAAACAACGCTCCAGAGATTGAGGAACTGAAACGAATCAATCGAAATTACCAGGTAATAGATAAAAGCTGTGTTTTCTAAAAAAAAAAATATTTGTATTATTTTCCAACATGACGATGACCAAAAGAACTTTGGTTTTCCAGACTGAGATCGAGTATCTAATTTCTGGAGATCGTTATGATGGAAAAGAAGACTTTGCTGTTGTGTTGCAACCCTTTTTCCACTATTCCTTCATCCCTCAAACTGGAGTAAGTCTCTGAACTAATACAACGTAAGAAGTAAAATTAACTGGTCAAAAACCAAATAATGTTGGACATAACTGATTTTCACCAGCTGGGCGAGGTAGACACCAGTTTCTTCTCTGCCGATTGTTTCCACCTGAGTGAACGGGCTCATGCAGAGATGGCCATCGCACTGTGGAACAACATGGTGAGCTTTCTGCACTTGTGAACCAAACATGGGTATAGTGAATTCACTTCACTTTTTTTTTAAGAGCAATATATGTAATTTTTTCCTGTTCCAGCTGGAGCCGGTTGGCAGGAAGCAAGCCTACAACAACTTTACACACGACCGTGCCAAGATTCACTGCCCCTCTGAGGTATTTATAGATCTCCCACAGATTTGTGCAGGATTCCCACTGTTTGTAAAAGTTTATTATTTAAGAAACATACAGAAAAAGATCTCCTGAATACTGTTGATTTTAATAGATTTTATATTTGTGTTCAGCACTTTGTCCTTTATGTAGTTTTAAAGCACTGATTGGATATTAAAGAAGCACAAAGGTTCAAGGCTACATTTTCTTGCACATAAATCCTTTCTAGACATAGCCATGAATTAACTCCATTGTTTCTGATAAGTACAGTCAAATATCCAGGAAAAATTATGCCAAAAGCTTGCTAATGGCT
Source organism: Poecilia latipinna (assembly GCF_001443285.1). Classification (NCBI taxonomy): domain Eukaryota; kingdom Metazoa; phylum Chordata; class Actinopteri; order Cyprinodontiformes; family Poeciliidae; genus Poecilia; species Poecilia latipinna. Next base: position 540,515 of record NW_015112677.1, on the reverse strand, counting down.
ACAGAAACTGTGTGGTTGAAGGTAACTTTCTAAGAGATTGTCATCCAAATCTGAGTGGGGTTATATGTAGATCTTTATGTTTGGAGTAAAAGCCTGGACTTGATCGTGGTGATGCAGAGCATACAAACATTTCTGACTGAAACTTCATCCTATAGGATAATTCTGTATTAGTATTTTACTCTAATGTACTTTGATTTTTTTTTTCCCCCTCAATGTAACAGTTGCACGATTCTCATAGCTTCTTCTTCGATCTGTCTCAGATGTGTCTTATCTAATAATTTTTTTATCATTGTATAATAATTTCACCTTTCCCTGCAGGCGTCTCCTTTTATCTTCACTAAAGCTAACAGCCAAGCGGCACCCCCCAAGACTACTGTTGATCCAGGCAGCATCACCACCAGCACCATCAGTGCCACCATACTGCCAAAGTGTTCCACTCCCATCCCTGTGTGGGTGCCAGTGGTTGTGGGATTTGTGAGTTTACTGGCAGGCATCATTATCTGCTGGCTCATCATGTCCGCCGTTCAACGCAAAAAAAGCAAGAAGAGTGCAAAAGCTGCTCATAATAAAGAAACTGGGTTTTAAAGTTATATTGTTTATGGATATGAAAAAATAACAACCCTCATAATGGTTTCCTAATTTGGCAATAAGATTACGGGGCTCGCTGGGTGGCTTTCGCCAGCAGCGGTTAAGCTACTGTCTGTTCCATCTGGTTGCTCCGCTTGTCTTAAGGTTGGTAACTAAGCATTAAGTCATTCTTTTTGCGCACTGATGTAATTAACTTGCATAAATGTATACGTTTTGTATTTTACCACTGTCACATTTATTTATTAATGAAATAAAAATCTTTAATTTTGACTGACCTACAAAACTGTGTTGGGTTTTATTTTTCTTTAACCTGCAAAGTTTGAGTTGGTTCTTCGTTAAAAAGCGGTATCAACATCTTTAGATAATATTAACTTTGTATTTTAATATTTGTGTTGACCAAGACACAAACTAATGGGCAAAGCTGATCTACAAATGAATATCTAAAAATCATAACCTGCTGTAGTATAATCTAGAACAGTATAAATTTACATAAATTTATAAAATTATTTTTTCATTTATATAAAAAAAACAGATTAAAAAATCTTTTCTGTTATTAAGCTTTATATTTTTGTGCTGACTGAAAACACAAGAAAGCACACCAACAGTCATGTTGAAATCTGTTTTTTATTTGGCATTTATGACAAATAAGAGGAAAACAAATATTTGTGTAAATTTGTTTACTGTTAAATACATCAGAAAAAATGACTAACTATATTTACCTGATTAAAATACAAAATATATTCCTAAATGTAATCAAGTATTTGTCTATTTTAATCAGGTGTTATAAAAGGCTCACAAACTGATAAATTCTCAAAAAAAAAAAAAAACGGATTCATATTTACAAAAAAGGCAACAATCAAATATTTGCAAGTTTTAAGGAGTTAATTTTGGCACCTTTTATGACTTTACTGTTTATTAAAATGTTAGATTAAAATAATTAAGTCTGTTAACATTTTAAACTTGAATCTTTTTCCTCTACATGTTGCTCTGGTTACTATAATTTATTTGGAAAGCAGCAGTTGGTGAATGTTTTCTGCAACCAAATGCAGCAAAAAACATATTACAAAAATATATTTTCTCAGGCAATAATAATGCCATCAGAAAAAAAAAAGTTTTAGTCACAGGAGTGAAGTCAGTATGTTTTGTCCAGCTAAGATTCCCTCACCAAAATATAAAAGATAAATTGCCAAATTACTGCAAACATATGATGGAGGTTCTTGCTATAACTGTTCCACAACCAGCTGTTGGAACCAGCTACTTTTTCACTTAAGGCCAGGTTGGTTAGATGGCTAGCTTTTCCTGCTGAATTGTTAATAACAATTAATATATGATTTAAATAATGACACTTGTCAAAAAGAATGAGATTACTGCAACAATAACAAGTAATAAACAGTGTCATAGCAATTTAATACACAAATAAAGACCAAGACCATCTCTGCCCCAGAGGCACATCATGACCGAACTCAATCTGACTTCAGCGCTTGCAGCACAGACTGTGGCACTCTGCTGACGTAGTAATCATGGTTGCGTAGTGTAGCGAGAACCCCAGCAGAGTTCATGTGCTTTATCTCTGCATTATAATGGTAAGGATTCCCAAACATGTCAGTCAGTTTTCCTGCATGAGGAAAAACAAAAAAAAAGTTGATATCATTTCACCTTAAGAGTCAATCTGGTGAAAGATAAACCTTTTTTCATTCCTTAAACTTTAAGAGTTTTACCTCCGACGGCATGCAGGATTGCCTCAGGACCACATGTATCCCATTTCTTGCAGCCTGGACTGGCAAACACATAAGCAGATGCTTTCCCTTCAATAAGCTGGATTATCTGCAAAGTGTGGAGTCAATGAACAGGAGTGCTTAAAATACAGCCCACATCTAAAAGTTTTATTAGTGTAGTAAAAGCACTGTGGCTCCAAATCCACCTCACCTTGTTTCCAGCACCCCCGACTCTTATAACGTCATGAGGCTCCATGGCGTTCACGCAGTCCGTTACCGTCTTGTTGCTGTGGGAACGGGTGGTGGTGACAATTCGCTTATCGGCTGGAACTTCCTGCAGCTGGAACCCGAAGGCACCCAATCCGAGAACTCCCCATATTGTTCTCCCCAAAACAGCTCCTGATCCAAGCTGGAGAGAAAACCGTCAAAATAACCTACTGATGGCATCTTTTCAAGCAAAGCTGCGGACAATTTGCAGTTTGGTTTGAACCTGGTAATTGTAGAATGGCTGGTTGATGACGCCTGCAATTGCTCTGCCTCCATATGCAATGCCAATAAGAACTGTCACGTTGTCCAGTAGCCCTAAGTCCAGAAACAGGAGGAATGTTATTTGAAGAAAATAAGCTATTCTATCACCCTTTCTATCACTGGCAAATAATTCTGAAGTGGCCATTAAAAGTGCTCTGTCTACACTGCCGTACGGATAGCTGTGCTGTGAGTCTTGTCCAACTCTTTGTGTGGTTTCTGGTCAACAGCTTGTAGATGGAGACAACTTGAGGCTGAAGGCAGCAAAGAGAGGACAAGAAAGAGGACGATAGGAGAAAAGCCCAGGGACGCACAAAAGGAGGAACACAAACACTGTAAAAGTGACGGTGAAGCAGGGAAAGGAAACCAAAAACCAGCCAACAAACTGGTGCACAAAGACTAATCTGCAACAAAAGCAAACATGAAATCCATGCTGAAAGGTTAAGCTTAGGTGCAAGCTGTGGTACTATGTATTTGCTATATATCATTGCAAGCTGTATCATATTATTAAGAAAACTGAAAGCTCAAGTTGAGAGCACAGATTTTTTTGAACACATGCCTTACCTTCAGTGTATTCTTTGGTGCCATCAAGGGGATCAACCCAAACAACTAGCTGAGATTAACACAAACATATTCCAATTAAGCATGTTCACACTTATGGATAAGGCTTTCAAATGTATGCACAATAACAATAATAGTCATAAAAAGGATTTCATTATTTATTTGTTTGTAGCTACCTCTTCTTCTTTTAGTGCTTCATACTCTTTTGGACAGCTCTTCTGAAGGATTTCCTCTGCCTGGCCATTCTCAATCATATCCTCCTGGACCTCCTCACATGGGAGATCCTGTAATCGGGTAATTAACAGACATTCTGAGCTGCTGATTTAGTCTGACCAGTGCATGTTTTCTAAATGAAGCTGTACATCCAGTTACCTCCTCTCCAATGATGGTGACCTTGGGGAAACGTCTGGACAGCGAAGCACAGATGCTTTTCTGTGCAAGTCGGTCTGCGAGAGTCTGCAGATCGTTGGCTCCTGTCTGTGCAAAAGGTGCAAATATATATTCGTCATAAATGCTTAAAATTAATTCATTTCTGCTAAAGAAAATATGTTTTTTTTTCCTACTGATCTGATGCTGCACCTTTTCAACAATGCCAAGCTCTCTACTGTGAAGCACGTTCCTTACTATGGCCCCGGCCTTTTCAGCGACTGAGTAGGCGGACGCCACCAGCCGCATAACCACAGCAGGATTGCCAGACATTTTTAATTAGTCGATCGCTAGAAAACAGTAAGGAAACAGAGATGAGACATATTCTGAATAGTTTTGCTTGGTATTTGAATATTTTATCATGAAAAACAGAAATTTTAGTACACCTTCAGACAGCTATATAGCAGAAGTAATGGCAAAAATTTATTAAAAAAATACTTAAGTAAGCAGTGCCATTGAAGAGGAAAAGAAACCTTAGCATCTAACAAACAGCCATTTCTTATATACCAAAAGTCTGTAAATTGGGCAAGCATGGGGTATTCAAACACCTCATAACTGCTTGTGATTATTTTCTCTGTTGAACATTGATCCTGCTCTAATAAACATTTATCTATACAACTGTTTGTTGTCTGAAGGCAATATCTCTAACCACACAGATATGGTCATTACCTAACAAATAGGCCCACATGACGGATTGCATTTATGCAAACAATACAACCAAATGAACCAAATACTAGTTGCATGCTAGTGCTTGTATCAGCACTACAAACCAGTTTTCATTCGTTAACTTTAGATGTATAGATTAGACAGTTAGGCCCCGTTTACACGACAACAATTTCTGGTGAAAATGGAAGAGTTTTGTTGTGTTTGTACGGTACATTTACATGAAACAACCGAATGTTTCCTCTGAAAACGGCACAGTTTGAGAACGGGTTCTTAATCTGGGATTCTAGATCTGTTAGTTCAGCTAACTGGTTAACCATGTAAACTCCATAGCTATCAGTGAAAGTTACTAGCTTCCATTCGAGAAATACTAAATTGGAAATATTTAGAATAAACGAAACTATTATTATAGATTGTGTTTCGTAACGGGGTCATTACTTACTGGTGAAGAAAATAGAAGTAGTTGGCGCACCTCAGTTTTATGAATGCATCAGATCTTTGACTGGAAACGGACAGTTAACTGTACTTTGAGTCCCCCAGCAATGCAACGGCTTAATGTGAACTACGGTAGACCAGGGGGAGGCCTTTAACAAGCTTTTAAAAAGTTAATTGTTGTAACTAAGTATATTGCAAATCTTTCAGTAACACATTTTCAAGTGAAAGGTAAACATGTACTTGTAGAGCTGCATTTGGACCAACGCGGAAGTAGATTGGAGTGAACTATCTTCTTCTCCCTCTTATTGCGGTCTTTAATGACACCTGGCAAACAGCATTACGGTACTTTACCGCCACCAACTGGTAAGGAGTGCGGATCAGAACGAGCATCAGTTTTTTAACGCTGTACATCTGAGAACATAGGTTTTATCTTTTTGTTCCACAAATTAGGAAACAGTAATATGCTTCTAACACACCGTGTGGTGAATTGCACAGGTTTATCTTTTGCAGCTGCAAAATCTAAAATCAGGGTTAAAATCTATTTTCAAACTCTAAACATCTCAAATCTGGACTTGAATACAGATTATTTAAAGCAAAGCATTTAATTGAATTTGAATCACCACAGGGATCATTTTAAAATCCTCACCTCACAACAAGGTGCAGATTCTAAAAACTGTGAAATTCACCTTTTTTAATTTTTTTAATAGAAAATATATATGGGTTCTCAGTTAGCAACCAAAAAATAGGTCAAATATTGAAGTCAGGAAAATAACCAAAAAATTATGCCATTAAATTACATATTCTTCATACATTTGAAAACAATGTGTGTCATGAAATTATTGCAACATTGTTATTTCTTCTTGACAGATAAGTACATACCTTATTCCTTAAAAAAATCTACCAAATACAGTAAAAAAATAAACCGTGCTTAAAAAAATAAGTCAAAAGAATGTGATCTTTATTCACTTTCTGTACAACTGTGTATAGAAATTCCTTTTTGTTCATCTTCCAGATTAGGCAATGAGCAGTAAAGTCTGGAAACTGAAACATTTCTTCATACCTTTTTATATTTTTTGAGATAGTAAAGCATCACTGTCAGGGTCTAGCATTTAGCATTTGTATAAGACTTATTTAAGGTCGGTTATGTTGAAAAGAATCATTTATTGATGGATGGGGCACATAATTTCCCAGGGTGCATAATTCAATACTTCAATAATCCATCGTCTTCTTTTACAAAAAATAGTACATATCCATATTTGAAAATAAAAGAACAAAAACAATGTATTGTCCTCCAAATTTGACATGTTTAAATTTGAAATGTCTGAACATTGAGACCAAAGTGGAACCAAAGTCAAACTCCTTGTTTGCGAGCACAAACTTGGCAAATAAAGCTGATTGAAAATTAAAACAAACAGAACTAAAAACAAACTGTGGTCAAAAAAATATAATAATAATAATAATAATAATAATAATAATAATAAGAGTAGTCCCCAAATTATCCCTGGCATTTAGGGAAGTTTCAGCAATCAAGGTATTTAATGTTTGAAAGGCAAACAGTGAGAAGACCAATGTAGATAAAGGTTTTATATACATTTACATCTGAGGTTCCTATAAAAAGTGTTGCAGCATAGAAGGGAACAAAGCAATAAGTATGCCAGCGTTAATTTAATGTGCAATAGATACATAAGAAATACAGTTCATAATCATTTTCCCAAACAACAAAGATCTCGAATTATCCCCTTCAGTTATGCAAGTGACAAGCGGTTTATCTGTTGGCCAGAGGTCTGTAGCCCATCTCCCCCTCCAGCTGCTCAGCAGTGAGTGAGCCAAGGAGAGGCTGACAGTCTGGGTTGAAGACAGAGTAAGCACTCAGTTCTCCTGGCTTTCTAGGTTCTGGGCTGCGCAGTCCTTCATAGAGCCAGTAGAACAGGGAGATGATGAAGAAAGGCAGTCCGAATTCCAGTTCGACAAAAAGACCCAGCAGAACCACCCACAGCAGCACTTTGAGCAGCATAATGTTGGAGAGGACCAGCTGTCTTGAAGCAAACCATCGTCCCAGAGTGCTGTCTAGCAGCCAGTCTCTACAGTCCTGCAGGACACATGACGGAAGGTCAGCGGCTCCCAGGATTACAGAATATAAGCTAATTGAAAACGTCGTACAGTAGTATACAAATACTAAGATGAACATTATGGTAACTGTTTACACATATGCCACAAACAGTGTTATGTACTTTTAAACTTGAAGTTTTTCTTATACAGTTACATAAACACAAAATTATTTCCATTAATGTTCTAGAGCAACATAAAGTTGGTCACTTGTGCAAAAGTGTAGAATTGTGAAGAGGAAAGAATATGATCTCTGGAGAAACTTTAAAATTGATTATTTACAAAACCTCTCCATTTAACCTGACTGAGCATGGGCCAGGTTATAAAGGAAAAAAAGAACTTCAGTCTCTAGACATGTGATTCTGATAGGAATGCACTCCCAACAGACTTGAAACAGAAAATGAAACAAAAGGTGGCTAAGGTTTGTTGAATACCAATGAGATTTTATAGGTTTTCAAGTGTAAATGTTCTTAAAACCATGTAGAATTTGCTTTCCATTTCACTTATGCACCGATTTGTGTTTGTTTATTAGACAAAGCAACAATTGAAATATTCAAAAGACTAGGCTTAAGTTGAAAAAGTTTAAGAGGTGTAAATACTTTTGTGTAATAGTACACCTGAATACAAATGGAAGACTAAGACATTGACAGGGAATTCATAGAAGTTGACTAAGATATTATTTATTAAACATATATCCTGGGTTCAGGTTCTTAAAGAAGTAGATCTTTACGTCTATCTTTAATGTGACATATATTTTTGAATGATTCTGACATTGTATTTTATATGCAGATTTAAAATAATGTTTGCATATTTACTTACACCTGCATAAACCTTTAGAATGCAACTAATCTATTGTAATTCGGACTGAGTTACCCGCATTTTTTTAACAATGTCTCATTAAAATCAATATTCACTGTGCTAATGTGTTTGTATGATCTTTTACCCTGTCTTGAGAGCTGCTGATTGCAGCTTGGCTGGTTTCGGGCTCCTTTGGTTGATGACTGCTGTCAGGCTGAACAGCAGGACCTCCTCCTCTCTGATCTCCGGGCTGAGGACCAGCAGGTTCGGGCTTTTTCATGCCTTTTTCCGCCTGTCTTCGGGCTCTAAACTCTGCGAGCTTCTGCTCCATATGCGTAACTCCAAGTTCAACGTGGAAAAGCAGCTTCTTCACCATAAACTGGGAAGAACACCTCTTTGTCTCGTCACTAGAATTATGTCATAAATAAAAGAGGCACACAAAAAAACTCAAATTCAAACGCCTGACTGTCTTTCAATTTAAGAAACTAATCGTGATTTCACAAGGTTGCAAGCTTTTCGAGGTATATTTACGTATTACGTTGACATGTACTGTAAAACGGAGGTCCTGTCGCTAACTGTCGTAAATTTGTTGGTTTAGGTCAATTTACGACATTTCCTTAGGGTTGTTTGTTGCTAGCTTTCTGGGCTGGTGTTTTCATCAGTGGTGAGAACTTGCACCTTAAATGTTTCGTATTTTTAGATTATTCCGTCTTGTGAACATATATATTTGTCGTTGCTTTCTGTTGCCATTGCTTAGGACTCTGTTAGATGAATTAATATTATAACTTATAAATAATGTCGATTCACCAATACACATACTATTCTTTATGCATAGTGTCTTTTTACGTGTTTTGTCATAATATTTGTACATTATTCTCGTTTTCTTGACTAGAACGGTTAAAAACGCTACATTTAACTCTTTATAGTTCGCCAGTTCTGAACAGAGATACATTTGTAATGGACTGGTTGTTATTGTGTTTTGTCCCTTTCCACCGTAGACATCATGGCTTCGGCTCCAGCCCAACAACCCACACTGACCGTTGAACAAACCAGAGGTGAGAGGAACATTTCCCTCCAACGTAGCAAACAAAATAGTTTAAAAGAGGCTAGATAAGCAGTCATCACTCTCTTTAGTCATCCATCCTGTATATTTTCCTAAGCTTCCTAATGATTGAAGTTTTATTAACATAACCAATCGTCTGCAGAAATATACAGTATGATTAAAAATGTTGCTCCTGAGACGTTATGCCCTCTCCGTTTGCATGTTTTACAAAAGTATTCACTCCCATGGATGTGACTGCACAAATAACCCCTATCCCTTCAAGTTAGTATTTAATAGCTGAATAAGTCTTTCCAAGTCCATCAAAGCCTGCAAACCTGGAAGGAATAAGCAGGTATAAAAGATGAATGAATAGTTCTGCTGCTGATCCAACATATGATTTGTTGGATATTGTTGTTAAGCACTTGCTTAATCCTTGCAGAAAGGTTGCTGGGCTCTCATCTATTTGAAGCAGTTAGAAAAAGGGTAGGCCCAGGAATGAATGCTTTTAGATCATAATGCCATGATAAACATGCAACTAACCAGAGCAAACCTTAGAGTTGCTAATTAACTTAACATTTTTTTTTTTTAGTTTCTCATAATGCATCTCAAAATGATCCCCATCATATCCACAACTGTAGATTAATCTGCTCCTTTCCGACAATGACAGAAAACAAAATTAACCTTGAAGCCTGAGGTGTAGAGTAAATCGAATAAGGTAGTTATATAAATTGCAGTCTGTCAGGTAGCTACTGATCGAGGCAGTTGTGAAGGTATTCATTTGCAAAGTGACCACAGATGCTTGTTTTGTTCTCCAGTGGTGCTGAGTGAAGTGATCCAGGCCTTTTCAGTGCCAGAGAACGCTGCACGAATGGATGAGGCTCGGGAGAGCGCCTGTAACGACATGGGGAAGATGCTGCAGCTCGTGCTTCCTGTGGCCACTCAGATTCAACAGGAAGTAATCAAGGCGTATGGATTCAACAATGAAGGAGAAGGTTATATCTTACAATATTTAATAGTTTTTCTGAAACAAAAACTAAGGAACAATAAGCACTTGTTTGTTTAGTGACCATGTTTGATTTTTTTTAGATTAATTTCTACTCATATTTTGATGACTACAGATTTTAACTAGTAATAGTATATATTTAGTTCAAGTGATCAGATAAGTGGTGAGTTTTTCATAAAAAAAAAGTTAGACTTCCTCTTTGTGGAAATGTCCCAATATCCTAGACTTGACTTTTTTTTTTAAATTTACTTTCAGGTTTTCCAAAATTCATACAAAACTTGACAGTTATGCGATTAAATGAATATATATGTAAAACAATTAACTTTGAAGATATTTTTTTATACATTAGAATAAATTTATAAACAAATTAGTGCACTCTGTAATGGAATCTCACACTGCTCTACTGATACAGTAACAAATGTCTCACAGATGGACGGTTGTTTTGCATAAATGTAACTCACGTCAGTCCGCTGCGTCCCTCACAGGCGTCCTTAAATTTGCCAGACTGGTGAAGATGTATGAAACCCAGGACCCGGAAATAGCAGCCATGTCTGCAAAACTGAAGGCTCTCCTCCTGCCACCGTTGTCAACACCACCTATTGGAGGCGCTATTCCAGCTTCGTAGGATATATTTTTGACCAGGTCAAATGCAAGAGTGCTTTCTTTTCATGTTTTGCTTCGCTGTATCATTATGTATTTAAGATCCTGTTTTTGGTGTTAGGTCTAAGTTTTATACCACTAATATTTCATATGGTTGTATTGAAAGCATTCTTGCAAATCCTTGAGTTGTTTCTTGCATTGTATTTATTTGTTACATGTAACACTACAACCACTTTATTCCACTGAAACATTTACTTTAGTGCCATCTTTTTATATATATATATATATAAAATGTAATTTGTTTTTCTGTAAAAAATAAATAAATAAATGTTTTCTCTGTATTTGTGTTATTTATACAAAGGGGATAAAAAGCTGTGATAGATACTTTATTAATGCATTAAAATCATAACATTTTAAAAAAGCAAAGAGGTACATTTACATTTCAGACAGTGACAGGAGTGCTCATGGTAAAAACCTGATTTCTAGCATAAAATTGTACTACATGTCTGATCCCACTCTGAATAAATGAAGACAGTGATTAGAGAAGAGGTGCATAATAAATAGTTAGGATAAAGTGACCTAGATGCCAATATATTCTCCCAAAAATGCTACATTGTCATAGCTAACTTGGTAATAAAGTGCTCTTTAAAGTAAATTAAGTGCATACATTGCATAAATCAATGCACTCAGTGCATTAATTTATGCACTGACTGGAACACAGAAGTACCTGGTGAGCAGGTGATCATCCTGCTTCACTTCTTTGTCCTAGATCTTATTCCCCAGATCCAGTGTAGTTGCTGTGCAAGTAGAAAAATAAAAAAGTGTTCCACAGGCAAAATGCTGTATAGTTTCTTCCACAGGGAGTCAGCAAGCACCTGCTTCTGAGTGAATGATATTGTATTTGACACAAAAGGAAAAAAATGCCAGTTCAACACTTCTGACACATTTTAAATCCTGACAGATGAGTTACTTGTGTGCAAGAGCACTGATTCACTAGTTCAGCTCCCAATTCTTCACAAAAGGAAAATGGAAGAGTGCAAGTCACTGGATCCTGTCTTCACATCTCGAAGTGACGGAAAATGCTTTCGACATATGCCAGCACTCTCTGCCAGTCTGGCCCATCTGCCTTCAGCATCTCCTCCACTGTCTGTCACAAAGTTAATGGGAAAAGACATTGCAGTCCAATAAACTTCAGAGCTTAACAGATTGAAAAACAGTAGATGATCTGCAAGAAATTTATGATTCCTATTAAGAGAAAAAGTCTATGTTAAACAGTCAGGGAGCACTTTAAATTTTGAAAATGAGACCATTTAAACACACTACAAACCACTGGCAGAACCACCTCTTGTTTCCCTAACCAACAAAATGACTGTTTAAAGCTGAACAACATTTTAAATATATGCACAGAACATTTCATGCTTCATTTGACAAAAAACTTTTTAAACTCTCACCAGTGTGGCAGAGATTCCTACGCTCTCTCCCGTCTTGAACGCAAGGCCCAGGTTTTCTTCCTGCCCAAACAGAGCACATTTTACATTCAGAAGTCATTGGCTTTTACCATTATCTCATAAAGGCATTTAATGAAACTGCAGCTGCAGCTCTAGATCACCTTCCTGAAAACAGCAAAGGGAAGGTGCCGTTTTGTGGACGAAGGCTCATTCCACAAAACCTTCATTGTGTGCAAGGTTGTAGTTTTACCTTGTCAGCTGGAGTGAGGATGTCATACGGGATACGAGTTGGCAAGTAGGTATGATAAACCGCACAGAATGCCAACCCATCCTCCCAGCAGGTACTAAAATTGGTGATCTCAATATTCTGTTGCAGACCAACACACAAGAATAATTATAATCATCATAGAACAACAACTAAAAAGATTTCATTCTCTGTCACTACTAAATATGTAGAGTATTACACACAAGACTCTGTTCTAACCTTGTAACCTTGGGTACGACTTTGGCACCACCGCAGCAGAGAGTTTCTCCTGGAACCACCATGACGCCTCAGCAAAGCACTGAAGCCATCCTGAGGTCTGAAGAAAGTAAAAAAAAAAAAAAAAAACAACAAAAAAAATCCAGTTATATCTAAATTAATATTTACGTTCAATGACATTGTACATTAAGTGGATTAGTAGAGGCTTCTCAATAAATTAGAATATCACTGAAAAGTTATTTAGCTTAGATAGTGAAGTGTGTAATGTTATTACAAAGGACTGCTTGGATTCAATATTTGTTAGGGTAGGCTATAATATTTCAAGTTACGAAAGAACTGCATGACTGAATGCAAAATTGCTAGAGAGTAGGATGAAAAAGGAAAATGTGGGCTAATTACAGATATTTTTAGTACAATATAGAATAGTTTTATTGCAATTGTTTCTCAAAAAAGTGAAGTGATAAATATGCTGGGATATTGCGCTCTTGACAACAAGGTTTATTAGCAGTTACTTTTTGGAACTTATTTTGGTTGCAAATGTTGTCAGTGACTGTCTGCTGGTGTTTCCTATAATTGTGCAGGCTAAACATGTCAATACTATGTTTTCGTAGAAAAACTAAATATATACATACAATTTAGATTCTGATTTACTGAGCTACAAGGACATCTACACCAACTCTTTAAGCTTTAATAAGCATAGGAAGTGACCAATTAGTCATTCTTTTACATAAATGCCTCAACAGCAAAACGGCTCCACCACAAAAAAAACTGCAGCTTACTTCACTGAATCTGAGGCTTGATCCTCCTCTTGTTTTCCTGTGAGACAAAGATGCATCAACAATTCCACAGCAAAAGCAAAATACATAGAAACTGATTAGCTAGATTTATATGGAGCCCTGCTCCTGACAGCTGAGAAAATAAGTGAGAGCTCAGGGGAAATCTTCTCTGCAGAATAGAAACTTCTCTCAAGTAGAAAACAGGGAATGGAGCATTTGTGGATTTTGCACATATATCCTTGAGTTATTTGTGTAGCTCTGAGTCAAGACAATTTTCAACAATAATTAGATAGTGGCATGCACTAGCAACATGAAATTTAAAGTGTCAGAAGCAAGATGTAATCTGTGCAACACGGGTCACGTTACAAACCTCAACACAGAAGTATTGATTCTGACCTGTGTGAAAGTTAGACCAACTGTCCTGCCTCCTCAAAAGCCGGTCTGTTCTTTTCCCTTTTGTTGGCTCCTCTTTCTGGATGGATTGTAGGAGAGAATCAACAAATTTAACATAAAAAAAGCAGTTTAAATTTTTATTTTAATCCTGCTGGTGACACCCACTGAGAATTTCATACCTTGCATAAGGGTAGCGTTGCACTTGCGTTTTTTGAAGTCCCATTCTGATTTGAAGAATTTTGCAGTGGAAGACCAGACAGGCTCCTAAAGATCAAAATTATGTTGTAACTGTATGATGCAGTTGTGGGTGATAGTCATGTGAAACGGCACGTACACTCACCAAGACCTTTCAGACAACATCACTATCTTCCGTGGATCTCTTGGTCCACGTCCGACTTCTTTCTTTTTCTCCAGAGTCCGAATGCACCCCTCAGCTACTCCCTTTCCAGTCAGCTCAACATTTTCTGATCCTTTTGTCTCAAAAGGATCGTGAGTTTCACCATTGCCACCATCTCTAATTTCTGTTTCAGCTTTGCTTTGAAGTTTATTTCTAACCTCTTCATCCATCAGTTCATCTTTCATCCTACAAACATTCCTCAGAGCATCCAGCTCTGCTTGCTCCTGCTGCCGCAGCACAATGACTTCATTTAGTTTGGAGCAAACGTCTTTGTGCTCGGCTCTCAGGCTCTCCAGCGCGCGCTCGGTCTCCTGCTGCCTCCTGAGAGTGAGCGCCAGCTGCTCCTCCAGAGCCCTGTGGTTCTCTTGGAGCAAACCCAGAGAGTGATCCGATTCCAGTCGCAGCCTGTCGGCCACGGACACGGCAGTCTGCAAGTCCCACTGGAACTGCTGCCACTCCAACCTCTCTGTCTGGGAGCAAAACAGTCATCTGTAACTAAGGTTGAATATTTTTAAAGTGAATAAAGAGTTGTTACTCCTAACATTTCTGTTTCTATGACAAAACTCATAGAAAACAAAATTATTTTTTGGCAAGACAAAAAAAGAATTTACAATGTTTTTTTAATACATACATGGTATAAATATAAATTACATTAACTGTAGTACACAATATATCTTCCCTTAGATGACTATAAGAGTTTGTTTAGAAATTGCCAAACAAATCATTTCTCTTCCAGGGCTGAGCAAATTACAGCCATATTCAATAGAGCAGAATCTATGTCCTGATGAGTCTGGTTTGTCAGATTAAAAGTACCTTTTGAAAACAACGACCTTGAAGCACGTAGTGAACAATTTTTTAAAGCCCAGTTTTGAGTTTCTAAAGGACATTTGCAATAATTAAAACTAAAATTCTTCCATCGATCTTGGAAGTATTTCTAAGCAATTTCCAAAAAAAAACAAAAACAAAAAACACATAGGGTGTTTGACATTCAAAACCTCCAATGCAACCCTGATTCTTCAGAGCAGACAATGTGTCTGCAAGTTCACCTTGAAGCCAGACTTTCATTTGCTTGTTAAAAACAAATTATTGAAGGGCTACATGTTGTATACCAGACTCTAAAGCTCTCAGTCAGCATATTCAAGTTCGTCTTGTTTGCAAGGAGAATGAGAATTCTTAAAGAGAAAGATGGCATAACTTTGCAAAGTTGCATTTGAGGAAGAAAAAAAAAGTTAAGGTGTTGACTGTATTACAAAGCACCACGCTGGTGCAATCTAAAGACCAAATCCTAGGATTAGCGTCTGCATGGAAGGCTAATCATTTATCTGTGTGACAAATAAATAAAAGCAAACTACAAAAAAGACAAAACAAAAAAATTGTGTCCAAGCTTGAGACTTCTTTTCCATCATGCTCTGAAATGTAATACTGAAAGAGCATGTTTCATATGAGTGATGGAGATCTGGACCAGGTATCCAATAGGTCCTGCAAAGCTTACCCTAAGTGTCTCCTTTAGCATGTCCAGCTTCTCAACAAGATCTTCCCTTTCAGTTATTAAACGCCTCAGCATTTCTGAAAAGGTGAATGAAACAAGTTGAACCAAAACAGATACAGGTGTGGCTTTAGTGGCAAATACAGGAAAGTAATGGAAAGCTTGCTTTTTTTGTCCAGCTAACATACTGAAATGACTTGATTAAAAAAAAAAAAAAGAAAAGTTTTGACATGATCATCACAATGAACTGTGAAGAAAATAGATGATTTCAGACCAACAGTTAAAGAATAAGAGAATAATACCTTTCAATTGACTTATTTTCTATGTTCCAAGAATCAGACTATGGGAACTTTTCAAATTGTGCAGGTTTAGAATCTGCTGGTGCCCTCATAAATTTCCTGTAATAATATTCATTTGGCTTAGACAATGTAAAGGTGATGTTTTCTAATGCTGCCTTAAATGATTTCAACCAGTTTTTCAATCAGTGATCTCAAGTGGCTTCCAAAAAAATGGTTTTATTATTCCAATTCATCTTTCCAGTGGAATATGCTGAAATTACAGTACACAATCTGCAAATTGGTGATTGCTGATGTTTTTTTTTTCTAAAGCTCATCAAGAACATGTTTTTGTTTTCCTTCCGACTACCGGTACTGTAAAGGTCATGTTGGTGCAGTCGTTACCCCGTTTACAGTTTATATCTTCTATACATTTGTTAAACATACTTGCTTGGTGTTGCATTAAAAAAAAAGACTTTTCATTTAGGCTATTTTTCTTCATTTTAAGAAACCAGCCTAATAAATAATTTAGTTAATCACAAAATTATTAAATTATGACAATAGTTTAATCATTTTTAGTCTTCAAGATTAATCTAGCTTTTCAGTATATATAGTCTTAACCATCAATTGTGAAAAGAAACAGAGAAACCAGCACCTACCGACAGCTCCTGTGGTGATATCAGTGTTGGGGGTTAGGCCCAGTGAAGCTCTGTAATGCTCCATCAGGCTGAGTAAAACCAGGGTCATCTCCTCTCCAGCTCTCTCTGCTGCTGCCTGCGGCTCCATCCCACTGTCTCTCTCCTGCCAGCTATGCTCTGAAGGCGATTCTCGGGGTAACGGCAGCGCAATTGGAACATCCGTCTCCTGTCCGGCTGCTGCATCACTCGAGTTGATGTTCTCCACGCAGATCACTGCCCACTCCGAGGGAGCCGAGAGCTTCTGTTTCCAGTCTGCAGCTGGGGAGGGGGTGGAGGGCGGGGCGCTGGCGACCGGTGATGAAGTTTGCACCTTATCAGTCGAAGCTGCAGAGGGTGAAGCCATGGCAGCCAACTCTGCCTCTGAGGGTGAGGTAGGAGGTGTGTGGTAGAAGTCTAAAGGGGAACCTGATGAAAGAGAATTAACAGTAAAACACACTCAGGTTTGAAAATGTCTGAGAAGTTGCAAAAATTTGCAATGCTTTCGTCTCCTCCCTTTATCTCGATGCAGATGAGAGCAATGTCCACTGAACAGTTTACCGTACTGGGCTGAATGATTCAGCAAAATGCATCTCCTGCCAATAACTTGGCCAGCAACAACATACTGATCTCCCATGGGGCAAGAAAAAGGATACAAGATTCTCCCTGATCCTCAGCAGGAACTCTTACAGCTCATAATAAGCATTCACATCCATCACAAGCTTCTTGTTTACGAAAAATGAAGCCCTCTCATAACTATTATTGATTTCACTGTTATTTTGATCATGAAACATTAACTGTTTAATGTGATGACAAAGCTTAATTGGTTTGTTTGATGCACATCTTATCTGGTTTCTAGGGTACAAATTTTGGCACTCTACAGGGATCTCATTATTCCCCACATCTTCCTTCCTTGTCCTTGCAAGATTCTGCAGACTCATCTTTTCCCTGGCAGCAGTGTGATATACTTTAGTCTGCTCAGTAGCTGCAGGAGTGCTATTCCCCTCCTACGGCTGGAGCAAACTTCCTGCATATTGACAGCTAAGAAAGGAAGGCAAGCTGAGGAAACCTTAAACAGATGTAAGTGAGGGATGTAACAGTGAGCTGCCAATCAAACATTCTTGACTGGAGATGAGCACCATATTGTGCTAATTAAACAAAATGACAGCTGTGCTGTTTTGCAATGAAGAACAAAGTATCTGTGGAAAAAGCAGAGCCACAGGCAAGGTTTTGCAATACAGCCATGCAATCCCCCAATTTAGCATTTTTAAATGCCTAGAAATGTTTCTTTGCTCATTTTTTATATACATCCCGAATGTATAAATATAAGCGGTAATGCAGCAGAGCAGCAAGCACAAGTGTAAGAGTCTAATGTTTTAAGATACCTGCTGGGCTGCTAAATCAGGTCAAAATGAAAACATCTGGTTTTGATCTGTATGCAAATCAGGATTTTCTACACTTACACAGATGAAACAAAAATGTAAGGAGGAGAAAAGGAGTCTATAAATAGTTGATGTGAAATGATGCAACTTAGTGTTTTACCTCAACCTGAAAAAAAGAAAAATAATAAAAAACAACTTTTTTTTAAAGGCAAGCCAGAATTAAAGCCATGTTACTCAACCCAGTTTTGCCGAGAACCCAGAATCATTTATCTGCTCCTTTTATTCTGTAAACATTCCATGCAAATGGCAGTTTTAATGTACATCGCATTAAATTACTACTGAAGACAAATACAATTTGAGATTTATCTTAAAATTGGAATGGATTTTGAACCACCATGACACATCCATTTTTCTTCTGCCATCTTTGGGGTTGGCAGAAGAAACTGACACTGTTGTTGAGAAACGTTTCATATTGAATATTGTGCAATATTTTAGCCTAGGTTTGGTCACTGTCCACTCAATTCCCAAAATTAGACCAGTGAGTAATACAATGGCCTTAAATAGGAAGCAGACATCTGCATTCATAAGAAGGTCTTGATTAAAAACTAACAAAACCTTTTTGTATGGAGATGCCACAGAGTTCAGAACCAGGCAACTTTCATAATTAAAATAAAAATCTATTCATCAGATGCATCAGAAAGACTTTTAATTTACTTTGCTTGTTTAAGCTCTTTGATTAATACCTTTGTAGATTTCTAACTATATCACTAGCTGTCCAACCACATATACTGCCATCGTGAAAAAAAAATACATACCTGTATCTGAAGCGCTGTAGCTGTCCTTGTCATTATGGTTACCCATCATCCAACCTGACTGGGTATCAAACAGTGCCCTCTACTGTCCCAGGTGTCTTATGAAGCCTTGCTGTAGTTTGGACATAAGAATTAATGTACATTTTAATGGAGGATGACTCACAGCAAAACATCTCCAAAAAATAAATAAAAATGAAGCTCCAAATATTTATGATCTTAAATGAAACAGGATAAAATTTTGTCCAAACCCCTAAAAATGTTCAAAAGTAGCATTTCCATTGAACAGTCACCAACTTCAGCTTTAGATAAGACTTTCTTGCAGCGCTCATGGTGCATAATAATTTAGGACAGAAGTCTTCAAGAACTACTGCCCAGCAACTTTCAGATGCATCCCTTCTCAGCCTTTGCCAAACTGGACGGGATTCTGATGAGGTATTAATCATTTGACTCAGATGTATTGTCTGAGCAATACTACAATTTACAGGACAGTAGCTCTGGAGAGCTGGATAATCCCCATTTAGGATGTAATAATCCCCCCCGCCCCCCTTTTTCTTAAGTCCTACATTGGTTCCCGAGTTGTATCACCCTGGGTAGAGAGCCATGTCTGGAAAAGACAACGACTGACCCTCTGGGGACTTGAGATATATTCAGCTCAATAAATAAATTAAAAAATAAATAAAAAAAAGACGCGAAGCAGTTTTGTTTTCAATGGTAGAGAGAGAGAGAGAGAGAGAGAGAGAGAGAGAGAGAGAGAGACCTTTAATGGAGATTATTAGGCTCGACAGCTCTGCATAACAAACAACCCTAAACTGTTAGGAACAAAATATGAACACAGAATCTGAAACTGGTTGATGGTGACTGAAGTTTAAGATCAACATATCTAAAAAATGTGCCGTATTTTAGTCAGTCATTTAGTTTAGGGCATTGCAGATGCTGAATCTGTGCAGTTGCCGTTTGCACACAGCATGAAGCATTTTTTTTTGTTTGTTTCATTCATCGTACCTGCTCGGCTCCGTCTGGCAGCTGGAAACAGTCCACTTTAGTCTCAGGCTGTCCTGCGCGTTTTTTTCTGCGACCCTCTCCGCCTTTTCTCCTCTGTCCCGTGTCCCGAATATTCCCGGAGGACAATGAATCCCATCAGTAAAAACACATGTGACTCAAAGACAGAAACGCTCGTCTCCGTCTATGACTTGAATCCAATTTCAGATATTATCCAACGCCAATGCTTCGTCTTTAAGTCCAATGCGGCAAAATAGGAAGGGGGCAGAGGAAAGAAACTGGTTGCGCAGCAGCTTTTCACCGCATAAACAACAGGAATGATAATAGCAATACTTTAAAGCGATGCTTAAAAAAAAACTACCAAAATACAACAGTCCGATATTAAAATGCGACGTGGGAAGCGACCCAGAGAAGCAGTCACACCGGCTGAATGGAGGCTAATTATTTTTTGTGAAAACCAGGTGTGGTGGCACGCACGGAACAAGTTCTGCTGTCACGCGGCCTGCAGGTGGATTCTGTCAGATCCCGTCACATAGCTTTAAACCAGAAACACTCAGAGTAATCTTTAATCAACAGAACAATGCTTATCCAGCCATGAAAGCTCCGACACCAATGCCTTAAACAGGGGAGCAGCTTGCGAGGCGAGGCGCAAACTAAAAATAACACGACTGAATATTTGTAGAAGGAGTGGAAGACGGTTTTTCTAAGCAGCCACGTCACTCTTTTTGTTGTAGCTGTTTGTCTCCGATCATATATACATAACCAGGTGAAAACAAAACACAAGAGTGACAAGTCTTGGCACCTTATTTATATACCTGGAAGATAAATGATTTAATTGCCCTTCAGTTATAACTTATTTACCTTGTGTTACTCAGTAAAGTAAACATAACTTTTTTTTTGTTATGAGGAAAAAGGACATTAAATCCCCAGAATATAGTGTTACTCTATTTGGTTGAGTAAAACTATATTTTTACATTTGTAGTTATTCTTATATTTGTATCTGGTTATTAGACATCTATTAGTCTCTCAGGAAAGAAAGAGATGCTCTTAATAAGATCAAGATGTGAACTTTGACTCACTCCAGAACTTTCCATTTTCTAATTCTAAGCCAGGGATTGATGGATTTATTGGTATGTTTGTTGTCATTGTCACGTTTCGGGGTCCAACTTGGTTTTGTTGTTATTTTTACAGATGGTCTCACATTTTCCTCAAACACTTTCTGATAATATGGCTAAATTCGTGATTCTGTGGTGGTGCAGCTGTAGCACCAAATCATGAAACCTTCAGCACTATGCTTCACTGTTGAGATTCCAAACAATTCATTGTTTAGTTTATGTCAAATATGTCATCTGTTCTTGCATTAAAATAATTTAAATTGAAACCAATCTTATTTGAGAAAATGTTTTGGGTCTATGCATCTAATCTATACATGTATAGCCCAACATCATGGACTCTTATGGTAAACATATTTTTTAAATATATATTTTTAAAAATACACACCACCTCATTTTAAACGTTTTTCTTATTTTTGTGGAAAGTTTTCAATCACACCTGTAGTTTTTTTGCAGTGCCAGTTAGAACTGCACAATATCAGAAAACACAGTGAAAAAATGACTTATGATGAATGAATAAATAAATTTTGTTTGATACAAAAACTACATACTAGAAAAATAAGATAAGTTACATAGATGGATGAAAATAACATACTCGGCTTTAGCAGAGACAAAGGCAGAGTTTTTTATTTCACACTGTCACTTGATTGTTGATTGTTTTGGTCTTGTGGATTTGCATAATATTTAAAAAAGAAAGTAAACCACATGGTTTCAAATTGATGTGGGCTTTAATGCATGTAGAAGAGTATAAACAAGATTTGCAAATCACATATGGACGGAAAGTAAACTGATTACTATAATAAATAACGGAGAAGGAAAATGATGCAATATTTTAATTTTTTTCCCTCTTTCTTTTAAAAACTTATTGAATTCGTATTTTTTATTGTGTGTTGTTTTTGGTTTTATTGTGTCTGTATTAGTTCAATGCATTACTGTACTTAGTAATAAAATCTTGTCAACAAAGTTTTATTTTTCAGCACCACGGACAGAGCACGACACATTAAGTCAACTGCTGCGCCCTCTTGTGTTTCTATTTTTTAATTACAGGAGTCCCCAAAATTTAGTTAAGTAGAAATCAAAAGTTTAGAAACACTTTTCTAGCAATACAACAAAACATTAGTACAGTTTAAACAGCATGGGAACAATTTTATAGTCTAACGACTGTGCTGGCTGAATGTGTTATTCTACAATTTCTTAGATTGTCAAAACCTGAAAAGAGGAACAGACTGATTTACATATGGAAGACCTGCCCTCTTAATCAGAAACATTAGACTGTGAGGCATCACAAAATGCACAATTCTTACTTTTAAAAAAAGTATTTAAAAGTTTTTTTGCGTGTGTCAACGCTGAGACAACATATTTTAATAAACCCTTCTGCAGAAGCAAAACTAGATCTTAAAGCATCTGTGTCACACTAATGAGACCAAAAGTCTCAGTCTGGCCATCCCTGTGAGTACAATCTTACTCTGGCGCAGCCTGAGGTAACCCAAGGTTTGTGTTTATATTTTGTGGCAATGCTGCTAATTAGGGATGATTCAGAATGTTGAGTAAAAATCTCCTGATCTATGCAGCATGAATTCTCTGAATAAAGATATGCAACTGTTTTCAGCTGTGGGCTGCTTTAAACTCTGCATCTGCGCGATTTCCTCAGTGACCTAAACACCTCCCTGCATTGTCTTCTCACTTTAAGCCCACTCACTTTCGATTACCATAAGCATGGTCACGAAGCTTCTTAAAATACAAATTTATTCTTCTACATAACTAAGAAACAAGCTAAGAGAAACAGAACTTGATGATGAATCTTAATCTCATGAAATGTTATAGTTAAGAATATGAAATATGGGGAAGGCTAGCTAGCAAAATAAACAAATGAACACTTTATTTGAATAGAAATATTTTTTAAACATCCTACTTCCTGCTTTTAATAGCATTAGTGAATGAGAACAGAGTTCAGTCAAAAGATAATACTAATTTATTTTATTAAATCCACATATCACTCTAGTCAGCTAAGAAGAAACCAATGCACGAATATAAAGGCTTTTCTATATTGCATATATGGAGTGGGGTATATTTTATTGGTACATATGCAGTACAGGGTAAAGTATTTCAGTCGGTTATATTTTACTGACATAAAATTAAGAATACCCGTCAGTGTAAAATAAAGTCTGGACATAAATTAATGTATTCCCTTATGTTAAGATAAATGTGTGATTCTTGCATTATGTGGTTTTAAAGGAACAATTCAGATGCAACTTAATTATTTAGGTCAATCTAAAGAGGTAAGATTAAAAAAAAAAAGAAAATAATCTGAAAATAGTCTATTCTATTCTATTAACTCCCGAATTCAGTTTTATTTTCTTCAGATTTTTTTTATACCTTGCACCAGCTTGAACACTCTATTGCTTTTTTAATCCAGCAGTTTCACTTTAAATCCTGAATATCGTGTATGTGCTTTTGCTTTTACGTCAATTGCGCTATTATAAAAACAAACAAACAAAAAATCGTTGCTGTCAAATTGTTTCCTTGCTTCAGGTGAGAACTTTGGTGTAACATTAAATCTGTTGACGGCAGATCAATACTTGGCCAGAACAGGCGCAGACTTTGTAAAAATGGCGTCTGATGCAGGTTGCCCAGAGACCAGCAGCAGAGCTCTTATTGACCAAAACAACATCAGTGTTTTGTAAGTCATCTCTCCGAGGCATGAAGTCTGCCGTTGCGTCGAGAGTTGCGTCGGACAGGGAAGCGCACACCAACCGCCTTCATCATTTTCACCATCATGGGAATCTACGGCCGCACTGCTGCACAGCTCTCTAACCAACATGAATGTCTTTACGCGTTCCAGGGGACATGATCGCCGTTCGCTCGTTTATCGCCCGTTTACGATCGAAGAAGAAGTGACCTTCTCTGAAACGGAGGATGTCAGCTCTGAAAAAGGTAAGAAGAAAGAAGTACGAAGGCAGGCGGAGTGTTTGTTTATGCACGAACACCGAGCTTGTGACGAGGGGCTTGTTGTTTTTCTTCTTATTGGGTTCAAATCCAGGTGCATCTGCCCTGATGCGTAGTAGAGTTTTTTTTTTTTTTTTCTTTCTGATGACCATCTGATGAAAAGCATGCCACGCACACCTAAAAGCTCACGTCTCAAGAAAAAGCCAGAAGTTCTGCAGAGCCAGAATGAGTCACTCAGTGACTGATTTTTCACTTTGTCGTTTATCAATCAATCGCACCCGAACATGAATGATGTGTGGGTGAGGTGTTGGGAGCGTTGTTAATGTTTGGAGAATGAGGGTTGGTGGGGGGGGGGGGCACATGTTTCTCCTATTTATTATTGCCCACATGTTCGCATTGTGTTGTTTCCCACCATTCAATCTGTGTGTGTATATATGTGTGTGTGTGTGTGTGTGGTGACTCAGCTGTACTATATCTGTCATCCATCTTTTCATCTGTCACAGGTGTTACCATGGCTACTACAGACTCACTGCTGTCTTTTCTTTGAGAAGGACTCAGGTAAGCTGTGGGAAGGGTGACTCATTCACCTTTAATGGGGGCATGCTCACTTTAATAGACAGTTTATCTTTTTACATCTTGTAACTGGCTTGCCAGTAGCACCGATTTGCTGGAATGAGACATTAGGGGGGCATTAACACTGGTCAGAAGGAGAAGCTGTGGGAAAGCTGTAGTTTCTTTTCTATTTTCACCAAGGGGACAGATTTTCTTGTAATCTTTTTTGACAGTGCTTTTCATCAAAACTTCTTCAGCCTTTTCAGAGGTCTTTCAAAGCCTTTCTTTGGGTTTTGGCTGCCGTTTTATTGAGTTTCGCAGCAGGCCCTGTGCCGGCACATGTCGTGCAGTGTTTGCCTAAAAACAATAAAGTGGACAGGGACGAAAACAAGAAAAAGGGAAAAACATCGAACTCAGATATGACACAAGACCCGAGAGATGCATCAACCTGGAACTGATTCTGCTGTACCTTTGTAATCTTTTCACATCGTGTCGCGTTACAACCAAACTTCATGGGATGTCAGACCAACACCAACTCAGAATAACACATAATTGTTAAGGGGCAGAAAAGAGTACATATATTGTTTTTTTAAGCATTTTTATTTATTTTTTAAATTGTCAGTAAATAAAAATCTGAAAAGTGTGGTGTGCATTTGTATTTGATTCTGTCAGTGTAGCTCATAATTCCCAACCCTAGACCAAAGCTTTCAAATACAAGTACCGTATTTTCCGCACTATAAGGCGCACCGGATTATAAGGCACATAGAATAGACGCTACAGTAGAGGCTGGAGTTACGTTATGCATCCACTAGATGGAGCTGCACAAAAGGGAATGTCAACAAAACAGTCCGACTCCAGTCAGCAAGTGAGGAGAGCCTTCTGTGACTGGGCCGGGGCGTGGCCGGATGAAGGTCACCCTTCTCCGTTCGCGCACAGCATGTTCATGGAGAACGTGGTGGTAAATGACCTGCAGACGACCTGATTCTAGACGGTCGGTAGGTAGATAGGTCAGTCAAACTTTATTAACAAACCAGCGTTCTGACAACTATCCCAGCATGCACTTCTTCTTCTATGGGCAAAATTAAATCGGCGGCTGCTTACCGTAGTTGCTAGAGTTGTCGTGGCTCAATATTGGTCCATATATAAGGCTCACCGGATTATAAGGCGCACTGTCGGCTTTTGAGGAAATTGAAGGTTTTTAGGTGCGCCTTATAGTGCGGAAAATACGGTAAACATTTGGAAGAAGGAGCTCTAGTAAAATGAGAAGAAAATAATATTTTGGCTATATTTACAGTGCACAACCTCAAGTTTTGTTGAAGTAACGTATAAACTTTAATATTTATCTAAATCAGCATACTAATCATTCACCAAATCTGCATATTTTGTGCAGCTGCTACTCACATTTTCTTTCCAGTTCTGCTAACTTGCTGTGAAATTGTTCAGCACACACTTCGATCTCCAAACACATTGTAAATCAAAAGTAAGCTGATGCTTATAGTGATGATAAATTGTTGCTTGTTTCTGTTAAATTTCTCTGTTACACTCCACCAAAGCCAGCTTCGTACCAAGACTCTCACGGCGATTAAAGAACGTTAGCAAATGTGAGATGGCGGCGATTTTGTGGTGTGTAAAGTAGAAAAATGTTGCTAGTCATTAATTAGTTTCACTCTGCGTGACGCCTTCTCTTAGCAGAGGTCAGAGCTCAGAGAAACATCGGAGTGAAAAACAACTACAGGGGTCTGCTGACTTTCTCCTGGCATATTTCGGGGTATTGATGTTGATCAAATGCTGCTTCATGGAAACACTGAGCTCAGATCGCGTCACTGCCCCCTTGATGCTTTTGAAGCCAAAGGCTAAGATGGAATCACCAAATATGGATCTAATTTATTCATTCGCCTTGAAATTATGTTTCCTCTGCATGGCACACAAATGAAGGACGCGAGAAGGAATGAAGGCACAGTCGTAGTAATCTTAATAACATTTCTCTATGTGTTCCTCGTGGAGTCAAGTTCTTTTAATTAGAGATGTAATGATCCGATACTTATGGCAGATTTTCAGTCTTATTTTTCGCAAAGCCCTGACCTGCCTGTGTTAATTTCTCATTTCTCTTTAAGAAAGTACAATTAATCAGTGTTCAGCGTATTTCTTTCTGGCCTTCCTGCTCTGAACGGTAATTAATCATTATAGAGGCCGAGGCAACGTCACACTTTTGGTGTCAGAAAGTAGTTGCTGTAAAACAAGGTGTTACTGCTTTTAAGAGACATAATTATGGAGTTCACATTTTATGTTAGCGATTGACACAAATATTAAGGTTAGCTTCAGTAGAATAGTAGTCTTTGTGGTTATTCTAAAACAATGTAGGGTAAGTCTGAGATTTAGTTTAATAGTTTAATTTAGTTTTAATAGTAGATGGTGTAGAAAGGAAATAACCAGCACCTGCCAAAATCCAACTTTATGTTAAAGCAGCCTGACTTCCTGGTCTTGGATGCTTTTATTGAATTTACACTTTCCTTCATTTCCTATTTCTTCAACATATTCTGCATGCTCTGACTAAAAATACGTCACTGATATTGAAAATAGCCAAATTTTGAGTCTTCTTTTTTCACAGTAACAACTGTGAATAGTTGTCGTTAGACCTGTTATGTTTACTGACTTGAAAAAATAAAAAAGATTTGATATGTTGAAACTCTAACCATTTGATTATTCTTAACTAGATGATTTCAAATTATTAGTTTGTCAAGTTTTCTGAAAAAATGTGGTAATTTTTAAGACATTCACAGCAATTTAAGTGCAGTTTCTTTCTTTCTAAACTACTCTTGTTCAATAAACCACTTACGTCTGACTAAAAACCATTTATGAAAATTGAATCGGTAAATTAATTTGTGTCACTCATATATAATTAGCTTCCTTTATTTAGTTGAATCTACAAACACAAATGTTTATCCCAGGTTACAATTCACGTAACTAAGCAAATAAATTTCTGCCTGGCAGAATGTTATTCCAAACACTCGTTTGCAATTGCGACATTGTACGTACAGCACTAATATTGCAATGATGGAGCCAAGATCTAGATAGAAAAGGCTTTCAAGGTCCTTCAGAAAGACTGAAGATATGTTGGTCGAGAGCACATTGAAAGATTACGTTGATCAATAATCAAAAAAAGATCAGATTTGGCTTGTTTTGCTAAGGTAGTAGCTGTCTTTCTTTTGATTTTCCATGTTATCTAAATGTCACTGTTTGTTTTTGCTGTTCAGTATTAAAATGGATGTAAGGTCCAACAGCGTTTGTTGGACTTGGACGAATAGTTGTGTGTGATAATCACGTTGTGTGAATGTCCCTTTTTTGTTTTACAAATGAGCTGACAGGGGAGATTCAGCCCACCTACCCACAGAGATTATCTGGGAGTTAATCATGTGTGGTGTCCCACTGCGACTTCACAGCCTTTGTCAGCAGGAAAACTTTTGCTGAAAGGAGGATAGATAGTGGAACGTCATTCCTTATTTGATGTGCACAACGTAAGGAATTGCCAAGAGTTTAATTGGCTTCATCAGCCACATGCAGAAGCTGCTCTTGATCACATCTTAGTCATCATTTTCTCAAGGTTGGAGAAGAATGTTAATGACAGCGTGAAACAGATAGTTTTAAGGAATATAAACCACAAATTGCGTGCGGCTGTTCCTGAATTTCTTTTTTTTTTTTTTTTTTTTTTGAGATGGGGTTTACAGTTCATAGATGAGGATCTTAAGAAATTGAAATCTCTGTTTGGGGAGGGTTTTAAAAATAATAATAATAAAAAAAACAGGACAGCACCACTAGGTGGGACTGTTTCATAACTCACATGCCTTGATCTTTCTAGTGATTCTCCAAATCTGACCAGTTTTACAACAGGCTATGAATTGATTTAGAGGGAAAACCTTGTAGGAATTACTTTTTTTCTGCTCAATACTTTTAGCACCCCAACTATTCAGCTGGGGGTACTGAAAAGTCTTTATGCAAATGAATAAGACCCAGCTTTGAAAGGAATTATTTAATTGTTCCATATATTTCTACAGATATGTTATAGTTTATGTTCTGAGGAATTGGTGGATTGACAACTTTGATTTTAAAGAACTAAAACTTGAACAAAGAAGTTTGAAGTTTCCAGCTTAGTTAGTGCTGACTGAATATTTGACCATTCACATTTGTTGCACTGATTTATTTAATTAGAAATGATTGTTTATGGGCTGCAGAGTGGCCTGGTTGCTAGCACTGTTGCTTTACAGCAACACAGGAAGGGTCTTGCTGGGTTTGAATCCTACTTTGGGGTATTTCTGCTTGGAGTTTGTCATTCATCGTGCCACCCAATGCACCAGTAACATCTGAAGTGAAACAGATCAACAGTATGATGCTATCACCACAGTGTTCGACTGTTGGTACTTTGGTCTTAGGTTGAAAAACCTCACATTGACTCCTCTAATTCTTTTCGTGATGAATAGCTACATTTATGTGAGAATATCACCAGAAGACATTTGGATTGTCCGTGTGTGGTGCTGCAAATCTCAACCAAGTTGAAGCTGTTCACTTTAAAACCAGTTAAATGTTAAATTCAGTCAATTTATAAATTATATTTAGCTGCAGCTTTGGTGCGTTTTGGTTGCTTTATACCACTCCAGCCAGTTTCCATTCATCTGATGGTGAAAAGGCAGATTGGGATAAAATCTAAAATCAACTAATTTTAACAAGCTTGAAAATTGTTTAACTATTTATCTTAAATTATAAAAACATACAATAAATTCAATGTTTTCACCACAGATACAAAAAAACAACAACAATGTAGCCATTAATCTACTGTCAGTTTAAGGAAGCAAAGTAAAGAAAACCAGTCACAGCTCCCAGAGATCTTAGACACTCAAACCTTCATCTATCTGCTCTGCTAATCGTTTATATCTGTATCATCTGTTGCTCACAGATCATTTTCCTCTCAAGCGGAGAAGTATTCTCCCGCTGAACTCATGCTGCTCAGAATACGAATGCTGCTTACATTAGATTCTAAAAATCAATAGGATCCTTTCCCAATCTGTATTAATTCCTCTCTCAGATTGTCTCTCAAGCTTTGAAGCTCTGCTTTTACTGCAGAATGAAGAGGATGTCGAAGGAGAAAGGACGTGAGGGGAATCTGAGGGCATTTACACTTTGAGATCAAGTCATGGGTGAAATGTGTGGTGCTAGTTTGGACAAAAGAAATTCAGACTTTTAAATGCCCACTGCTGCACTGAGCTTTGAAGTGCCGCACTGAGAGGGAACCACTAATTTTGGCTTTCTGGTTGGTCGTGATTCATTTTCTCAATGGACTGTGTGCCATTTAAACACCTGGAGGTGGAATACAAAACACGCCAGATCTCTGTGATGCAAGCTGGGTGCTTTACAAGAGCACGTAAAAAAGGACTTTTTTTTTTTCCCCCTTCCCAGAAAATGATGTCATTGCAGTGAGTGGCTTAGGTTTGGGGAGCTTTCATGTCATAATTAAAAGCGGAACATACATGAACACATGCAACGTTCGAAGAGCTTGGAAACGAGCTGAATTATGAGCATTTCGGTGCTTACTGCAGCCTCTGTGAGGAGGAGACTGTAAAGCAAACGCACGGAAATTGAGAAACGCAGACACAAGGAGGAGGCATGAGTGTGCATGCTGATTGGGATGAGAGTGCGTGGAGCCGCTGAGCTGCAGAACTTCCGAATCCAGCAGATGGGAAAGTCCACGTCCTGGCTTTGTGATGATCCGTGGGAGCAACATGCAACTCGCGCCGCTGCCTCGCACTGCTGCAGTGGAGGAGTAAATGCAGAGCCCGACACTGCTCCAGGTGATCCACAGCAGCCCAGCAGACTGCTCCCTCCTCAGCCTTCCCTCTCCTCTTCTTCCTCCTTCTCCTTCTTTACCTCCACCTTTTCCCTCCTCCACCTTTTCCTCCACCTCCTTCTCTTCTTCCTCCTCCTATGTCAGCGCTCCTTTCTTCTGTGGGCTTTGGAAAAGATAAGAAAGGAACAGAAAAAAACCACACACACAGAGGAGGAATCCTGCTTTCCCCCGCTGATCTCAAATGAGACACACCTCTGCATGACTATCAGCCGCTTCCCTGTCATCGTGTGAAGACGCGCCGCATATGTGCTCCAATGTCTCTGGAACATAGAGCTGCTGCAAGGTAGGAAGGCTCGGATCGATCCAGGGAAACACTCCAACACTTCTTTTCTCTGGTTTCTCTTTTCTAAAAGAAGATGTGCATCTGCTTCAGTCTTGCATGCATTTGAATTTAACAGGTAGAAGACAAGTTGCCATAGCAGATTAGGTAACCGGTATTCCTTGCGATTGATGGGAATCACAGAAAGCTGTCAGAGGCACATACATTTGCCTCTACTTTTAGGGGGAAATGCAGCTTTTTTTCTACCTCCCCCCTCATCGCTCGGAGGGATTTGCAAGTCTTGTGTGTTTGTGAATGTAGGCGTGTGAAACAGACTCAAGCAGAATGAGAGGAATTCATCCAGGCTTTGCGATTGAAAAAACAGATCTTACATATATATATATATATATATATATATATATATATATATATATATATATATAGAGAGGGGAGAGAGAGTCCCACATATATTTTTTTTT
>NW_015112677.1:492147-506535 GCF_001443285.1 Poecilia latipinna | reverse complement strand
AAACAGATATCACATATATATATATATATATATATATATATATATATATATATATATATATGGACAGAGTGGCCAGAAAGCTTCCCATTGATCTTCTTATTTGCCCTACAAGTCGACGGAATGGTTGCCTTCAAATTACCGGACACTGTGTCTTCTTTTGTTATGTAATCGTTTTTATGAATTCAGTTTGGCTCAAGGAAGGAAGGCAAAAAAAAAAAAAAAAAAAAGCTGGCAAAATTTTTTTCATGCATGCAGTTCTAAGGCTGAGAAATTTCAGACTCAAAAGTGGGAAGAGACAGGAAAAGCAGGGTGACGGGAGGGTGCAGAACAACTTATTCCATCGCTCTTTGATTTGCAGAAACCTACCGGGCGAAAGCTGCGAGCATTTCAATCACACACCGGGTCTGACTGTACGTACTCTCACCCTGTAAGTGACTCTAATGAGGGGTTTCTTACCGTCATCCTCCAAACACACACTCCTTATAATGACATAATTAGACATAAGGACTAGCCAGTGCTGCAGCGATTTCCACATCTTGCATTTCTGCTGTTTGTTTGGACGAAATGACTCAAACTGCTCAGGTTGAGCAGAGGACGAAGAACTTGCGTTTGCAGTTCAACACACTGTCCCTGGCTGAAACTCCAGCCTACATGTAGGCGCACAGACGTGGTCACACAGCTGTGCAGACTGAATTGGGCTTGCTCTTCCTGTGCAGCAAGGTGTCTGCCTGGTCGTTTGTCATGCGAGGCATTGGGATGCAGGGGAGGATCTCAAAGGAGCAGAGTCGCAGCTCTTCGTGGCTCCCTGGCGGCTTTTTCTGTCTTTGATTCTCCAGCAGATACGCCACTGTTCTGAAATGCTTCACTTAGCTGGAATGAGAGAGGGAAGCTCAGCGAGCAGCCCTGCGAGGGTACAGCCTGCATTACCATGGGAAAAGTGTTTGTTTTTTTTCATCGATATGACTGATTGATTTCTATGTGCAGATGTGATTGTGAAAAGAATATTTTGATACCTGATCTGTCCAAGGTGTCTCCCGCCTCTTGTTCATTGACTGCTGGAGGTCCCCCTCCTCCCTCCTCACAACCCTGAGAAGGTGTAGCAAATAAGTGGACAGATGCATGATGGGAAAGCATCTCTTTAACGTCAGATCTCTTCAGACTTTATCAGTATTTGATCAAATTTAAAAATGAGTTTCTCATGTTTGGATGTCAAATGCAGAAAAAGTAACTTTTTTCTGATTGCAACATTGGCATACAATGGAAAATTTGTATATAAAACAAGCTAGGCAAGCCCAATTAAACTGGTTAAACAATCTAGCTCCTCCATCACATTGTTACGTATCTGTCTTGCATTTCTATGGTGTTTCTATGAAGATTCCAAGCTTTAAATCGTTCCTCACATATCTTATAAGGGATCTCAAGCTAGGTTGGACGTTACATAACATGATCATTCCAATTAAGAGGTGCCACAATGCAGCATCTCTCAAATATGCTCCACTCCTGTTAAAGTGCTATGCGAATGTTGCAGCAGTAACCAGTTACCTCATGCTGCTTCACGCAGACGCTCTGTCTGCATAAAGCAGACACTATTTCAAAAATTGCTATTTAAATGTTTTAAATCGTAAACGGGACGTGGCCCTATCTTCAAGTTAATTCAGGTTGTAGTTATTTAACCCACAATGGTATTCAACAAAAACTGTGCATTTTACTGCCTTTGTTTTAATAAACACACAACAAATAGGACAGAGCTGCATCATAAATTACACGCCTACTTTATATCCATAAATGGATTTGATGTTCCATACAATTGGCTCCATTAGACTCACTTAAAATCATTTTAGATTCACCGTCATATATTACAAAACAAAGAAGTAACAGAAGTTTAAGATGGATTGTTTTACTCTGGGATGAAATAGATTTCTAGCAAAGTATACATATAAGAGTTTAACCGTTTTTACTGCTGTATGGAAATCTGGAAAAATGGCAATCTGGCTGCCCTTATCCAAGTTTCCTGTATGTATGATGGTAGAAAATGAAATACCAACAATTTAGCTTGGGTGTGGCCAAAGATTTTTTTCAAAAGAGGGCTTAATAATTAGAAATTGCCCATGGAAGAATAGTCTTCCCTGGCATTCTTTTCAATCATAAAAGTCACTTAATATGATCAGTTCTGCAGTGGGTCTTAAATAACACATGATGAGATGTAATTTGCAGGTTGTGTAGAAGCCGAGAAACATGCGCACGCCTTATTCAGCTTAATTCTCTCCAAATCTTTACTACATGAGGAAAAATTGGTGGAAAATACAGAAAATAATGAAATATATTTTTCAGAAAATGGAAAACACATTAGTGCAGTTGTTTCATGCTCAAACTGGGCATGTGTGGGTTTTCTCAGGGTACTTCAGCTTCCTCCCACGGTCTAAAAACATGCATTTATGGTTATCTGGAGACACTAAAATGCCCTGAGGTCTGAGTGCATGCATGGAGCCTCCATTTTCACACCACATTTTCATTTGGTTTTAGTCAAAATTTGGTCAGCAGTGGTCATTCTACCTTGAGTTAACGAAATTGTCTTGCATATTAGTCAACTGAAATATAAAGCTATATAAAAACACCTTGTTGAGGCCATCAGCTTTCATAAAAAAAGCTACCTGAAATTGAATTAATGTTTCACTTTGCAAGATGCAGAAACAAATGAATGTTTTCTATTTGAAGTTATCCATCCATTGTCTGTGCCCTACAGACAACCCAAACCCATAACATTCAAACTCTGTGCAGAAAGACCCCAAATTGAAATTAGAATCCAGGACCTTTTTGCTGCAAGGCAGCAGTTCCACTAACTGCTCCACTGTGCAGCCCTTCATTTGAACCCACTTTAGTCAATTAGACTTTTCATTAGACTCAAATATATGAAAAAAAACCCTAAACAGGATTTATGCAAAAAGCATACATGCTGCACGACAAAAGTTAGACTTTTTTTTTTTTGCCATGATTTTAGTTAGTTTGTATGCATTTACTTTCTCATTTTTTGTTTTTAATTCATACTGCATGCATGCATGGTCGTTTGTCATGTACGGTTCTGTTTGATGGACTGGCAACCTGCACAGAGTGAACCCACAGGCTGCTGGAGACAGTCAACGGACCACTCTGTAAGAATTAAGCAGGAATAAAAATGCTTAGGTCTTGAAGGGGTAATCAAATTCCATTAAAATCTTCTGTTGAGAGCTATTAATAGCTCTAACTTGGACGTTGAGTTGACAGCATGCTGTGGATTTCTACCATGACTCTTGATATTTTGTTTATACCCACACATTTAGTTTGTTTACCTTATTAGGCTGTAAATGTAAGCGCCCTAAAAGAACATTTCATTTCTTGGTAATTTATAGCTACCACAGTTTCACTGTATCACACTATAAACATAATTCAAAACAAAAACTTTTAAGATGATCTTATTTATTAAAATACTGTTATTAATATACTGACAAATTTGGTTATACTTTTAATGTAGATGGCATTTAATCACTTTCTAAATTTTGATGCCTAGGCTTAAAGAAAAAAAAAAACAGCTACAGATGTAGTAATAGTAGAAGTAGTTATTTTTAAGTGCTTATTGCACAGAATATAAATTTTATTGATCTGCTTTTTCTATAACCAGCTAATGTGAGCTGGTTAATTAGCCCGGCTGCTCAAGTAGACGCTGCTTAAAATATTCCCCGCTAGTAAGTTTCCTGGTCTTTGGGACTGAAAATATTTCCAAACCAACGCATTTCTTGTATAACTGAGGGAAAACCGAATCCGCTTCCCTTCACTGATAGGCAGTGTGCAGCAACAGCTGTGGTTTTTACTTTTTTACTATGTTCTCCATACGGGCAGAGATATTGACATCTAATTACAAGGAAGTATGATGGAAAGTTTATGCAGTTCAGAAAGCATAGCTGCTTAAACCAACCAATGACTAATTTCTTGTGCGTTTCTCCCCCCATGGAAGCAGGTAGTTTGTCTCTAGGCTGACTAAATCTTTTCTATCAGGTAGTTTCGTCTCCAAACAATGGCACTAAGGTTTAAACATATTTTTGCCGTTTGTTTCCAAAGAGTCCCTTTCATGTCCAGTTGTCACTGCACGTTTTGTGATCTACTCGTACATAAAGCAGAGTCACCAACACAAGCCGTTTTCTCGGCTAAACTACCCTGTAGCTCGTTCATGGCAGAATTACTTTTAATGTTTGGAGAAACAGTAAAATGTTTCTCCAAATATTTTACTGGAGAAATGTTTTCTCCAGTAAAACATTTCATCTGCCTGGTTTGGTCACTTAGCTTAAAAGTTAAGATTCTGACTCACTTATTTAGAATAACACATAATTTGCTATTTTTATTTTTTTTTTGAAAACAACTAAATCAGAGTTTGACCTTATAAACAGCCCCAAAAGTTTGCAGATGTCATTGTTGTTGTTTAAATCCTTTCTTCGTGAGTTAGCAAAGAGGTGTTTATGAAATGGCTAATCTGGTTCTATTCCCCGTTTGTCTACTTATGGCGTATGATTTGTTTTAGGATTAAGCCGCGCTGCCTCTGACTGTTAATTGAATCTTTGCTTTTCTGCTGAGGTTTGGAGGTCAGGAAGGAAGAATTAACTTCCTGTTATCTAACAGGCTGATTCATTACCTTCTGCGGAGCAGGACAATTCATAAAAATGCGAGATAACTCTGCTAAGCTGTAGAATACTGGTGACCACACACTTATTTTAAACTTGGCTTTTATGTTGTCTCACTCCTCTGGGTGCATCCTGATCTGGAGATGCATTGGAAGTAAAACTGGGATATCCGGGCCCAGTTCTTCTTTATATTCTGTTGAGTAACGCTGATGTTTTCTAGTTTGTGCAATTTCCTCTTTGCATCTTGGTCCAAGCTGGCTATAACTGAATGTAGTCTGAAGTATCTGCAGATGGCATTAATTCCGATCTGCAAGCACAAATCAGTTAAATTGAACATGGATAGCTAGGTTTTCTTTTCTTTTCATCTTCTTTTATGTGATTGCCTTAAAAAAGACTAAGTAGTTGAAATTTCCTGAAGCTGCAACATGAGACAGCAATGATGACAGACGTGTCAAGCAGCAACACCTCCCTGGGATTCCACAATTAACTTTCCTCTTCATGAAGGATCGTGTGTGTGTGTGTGTGTGTGTGTGTGTGTGTGTGTGTGTGTGTGTGTGTGTGTTTGTGTGTGTGTTTTCCCCACCAATTTATAGACCAGAGTGTTGTAGTTTCACATAATTTCTCTGTCCTGTCGGTTGTCTTCCATCACGGCTGTGCCACCTATTAATTATTTTTGCAGCATCTCAGTTTATCAACTTTCAGCTTGCATCACATCAGATCACAAAGCTTTAAGAGACACACGGAGCATCTCAACTTAGCAACTTATAATTAGAGAAGCGCAAACAGAAAGTACCTTGGAGCAGTGCTTCTCATAAGCTTTGCCTCAGTATTCCATTTACCACCATCTTGATTTGTTTTTTTTAAGAAAATTTTCTTATTTTCTACATTAAAATAAAGAAAAAGGACAAATAGACTGAAATAAACACGAATTGGAATGACAGACTCAGTATGAAAACCTAAGGTAAATTTATCATGGTTTTACAGTATTTACACATTTAAAATCAAATGCAAAAAGTGATCAAACTGTTCTTTTAAGCAACCAAATTAACCAACATCCCTCCAAACATGAGAAAAAAATGAAGAATAAAGTCTAGCTAAATTTAGTGAAGTTACCAGTATAACTGCTTTCATATAAAATTGCTTATTTCACATTATATATCCCACACAGTATTTATAAACTGTAATACATTATTATTATTACTCGTTTTGGTAATTGTGGTCAGCCTGTTTAGACTGGTTTGTGATCTTGGAACTGGAAAACAGTTACAAAAATTAAAAGGGAAATCTCAAGAGTTAACCACTAGCAATTGTTCCTGATTTGTTGTCGTCTGGTTCCCAGTACTTAAAAAGTTCTCACCTCTCTTTTGGGAAGTGCATCATGAAGCGATGTCTTAATAATTCATCTTTTTGGCTGTTGGTCCATATTAACTGATCATTTTTTAGTTTTCTTTTTTGACACTAGGTAAAAACCTAAAATGTTTATCATTTTCTTTTCTCCTTTAGTGATTTCCCCGCTTGTTTTATGTGGGGTATTTTTATATGAATTTGCAGCTGTATGTATCTTTTTCCCCCCTATAATGATTATTAACATAATCTCTGCTCTTTCATCACCTTTCCAAATCTGACATTCGATTTTTGTCCTGTAGGCAAACAGTAAGAACCCGGATGGAAATAACCAGAATTCCTGCTCCGCGTTTCAATCCTTCCAAGTATAGCACCATTTTTGGTAGCAAGTGAAGCTGTGTGGGGGTGTATGAGTGAGTACAAGAGTGAACAAAGAGTGCGTTTAGAGGAGTGAGCTAGATATGGGCATCAGAGAGAAACACTACCGTACAGGAACACGAGCAAACTCGTCCTCTCTTTGCAAATTTTTACAGTAGCAAAAATATGATCTATTACAAAATAACGAACGTTGGCCATAATGTGGGGCCACCCAGAGATTAGTCCTAGCCCAAATCGTTCACACCACCTTACATGCAAAAAATAAAACTCGTTGCAGTTCTGCAGCTCAAACTTGGTTTTTATTCATCTTATCACGCAAGACCAAACATGAATGCCATTTTATCTACACTCAAGCTTTTGACTGTTGAAACAATGTTGAGAGAACATTTGACAGTTTACTGGAACAGAACCCCCCCTCTTTTCTGTCTGGATCTGATCCCTTTGCAAGTCGAGTTCTGTTTGTGTAGAAAGTAGACAAAGGTAAATCAAACACCGATAAGAAACGTACAGTACAAACTGAACAGCAGGATGAAAGAAATCATTGTTTGATGTCCAATATGCCATCTTGATTGCGTTGCCCTTTAAACTTCAGGAAATCCCTCGTCCAGGTGTGTTTGTGTGCATGTTTTGGGACTGAGAATGGTGTTGCAATTAATAATAGAATCAGTCGCCTTGTGTGTGTGGCGTGATTTGGCTTCTCTAATGAGGACTGGATTCATCCTTTCGTCTCTGACAGTACGCTGAGCGGGATATGCTGCTCTCCAGCTTGTTTCCATGGAAATACTGAGGAGGTGTAGCTGCCCCCTACCCTCCTCCCACCCCCTTTCTTTTCTGCTGTACATTCCTCCAAACAGTGCTTCTTCATGAGATGGATCTGGGCCAGAGCGTGCCTCTGTGTGTAAAGGAGGATTAACAGTGTGTTAACGGGTGTACCGATACTTTGGGAGTCATTGACTGATGTTGGTGGTGCAATTGTTGTAGTGTTAAGTGATTGTGTCGTGAATACACAGTATGATGGTGTTTGTCGGTGTGTGTCGCACAGCCTGCTTGTGTTATTTCTGCTGGTGGCTAATCCTGAAGCTCTACTGTGGCAAATGCGG
This sequence comes from Poecilia latipinna, assembly GCF_001443285.1. Classification (NCBI taxonomy): domain Eukaryota; kingdom Metazoa; phylum Chordata; class Actinopteri; order Cyprinodontiformes; family Poeciliidae; genus Poecilia; species Poecilia latipinna. The sequence goes on along the minus strand of NW_015112677.1, from coordinate 499,064 downwards.
AATGAGTGGAGTGAATTACAGAGGATAAATTAAGAAACTGATGTGTGTATGTGTGTGTGAGCATCAGATACTTAGGTTAATCAGTCAGTGAAAGAATTTAGTAAGATGGAGACAAATAAGAAACAGAAGATAAAAAGAAACTATCTAATTACTCTGGAAATTAATCGTCAGTTCTAAATGCTACATGTTGTAGTCTTGTGCTTTTTCTCAGTTTCAGATCCCCTTATCAAATATTCATATCTGTTAAACTTTTTTCCTTTTTTTACCTTTTACACCTCAACCACAAACTTCAGTGAATTTAAATGGGATTTCATGTGATGGACAATGTCAAAGTTCAGTGGATCCTTGGGATACACATATGCCTGTGAATAGTTAAAGTCCAATAATTTCTGAAAAGCGCTACATATATTTATACATCACACCACAAATACCTTCATATGCATTAATGTGCACCGTGGAAACCATCTTAGCACTGCCGCAGAAGCTAATATTTACAATTTATAAGTCTTATCTATGCTCGTGGGGGTTCAGCCAATCAGTGCCAAATATTTTTGATATACTCTATTAAAAAAATAATAAGTGGACAGGCTTTTCTAGAATAATTTAGAGTCCACCAATAGGCAGGAGTCTATCCTACTACTGCACCACTGTGAAGAGAAATGGAAAAGATAACATGTTTTTATGATTTCAATACTTTATACAGGTGAAAATATGAAAATTATGATGGGTACTCTTTCATTTTCTGTTACCCCTAAATGAAATCCAGTGCCTTTGTGTGTATAAATGCAGTTCTCTGCACATGAATCACATTAGTAATGGTTAATGCTCATTGCACACCAAGAGTTATCTGTAAAGCACTAAGCAATCTGAGTTATGCCTAATTATACCCAATTTCACTAATTTACATACTAGATGCCCATGTTTACATCTTTTTTTTCATGCACTATTTCCTAGTTAATTATCTTTACTTAAATTAGGAAAAAAAAGACTTTTTAAATAACCATTTTAATAACTGTAAATGAATTGCAGTGTCAAGGCAGTTTTAGGTTAAAAATACTCTAAACCTTAATGCTGTAGATGTGTTATTTTTTCAATAAAGTAACCACTCTGGGCTGTGAAATCAGAAACAAAATCCAACAGCAGTTGCTTGGAAAGGTGACAAAGGTGACAAGAGATTTCTGCCAGACAAAAGAGGCCACCACAGGGACGCGGCGAGTCCAAAATAGCTGTGAAAAGAATCTTTTTGCTGTGACAGGCTGTTTTAGTGGAGACCTGAACAGAAAGTGCCTGCTGCAGCCTGGCCAGGGCAATCCTTGTACCAAATATAGATGTTTTTTTTAATCCTGTAACTTCTTTTTTGTTAATACGGTGATTTTCTGGCTTTGAAAGTTAATTCTTAAAACTATTGAAAGTATCTGGCAGCTTCATCCGTCCATCATTTGCACAAAGTCAAAGGTTGTGCAGAAAAGTTGCAAAAAGTCTCCTCTGTGTCCCTTAAAATGCAGGCCAGTTTCAAGTCGAGCTATGAAAACTGGTAGACAGGTGAAACTCTGCAAGTGGAACAAAAACTCTTTCTGGAGGAATGCCCTATACTCAACAGGAAATAGGCCGTTTTGGGGCAATTTAAACTTTTTATCTGTAATTTTAAAGGGATATTGAGATTATTTGACATTACTACATTAACAGTTTTGGCTACTTCCTGGTCTTTTGTACATTTTTTTTTTCTTTTTGTTGTTGCAGATTTTACATTAATAACGGTCGCAAAAAATATACCTCTATATTTTCCTTTTTTTCCTATTTTTTCCAGTAAGGAAAAGGGATCAGCCACATCAACAAAAATCTAGTTTCAGTTTGATTGCCTTCGTGATTGAATGTCCATGTTTTTTTTTACTACTATCAATATACAATGAATCGATCTCTGTGCAGCTAATAAAATATGCTTAAAAGATTGGCAGCAGTCATCTCAGTCTCACACTCTGGGGAGCATTTATAGGATCAGTCCAAGTCACTGCAGGAGAAATGCTGTGTGTGTGTGTGTGCGGATGTGAGTGTGTTTAGACATTAAGAATACCCTTACCCCTCAGACTTGATCCTTTGCCAGTGCATGCTACCTGCTGCGTGTTAATGACCAGAGTGCTCTGACTCACACAGGGCGCCCGCGTCTGCCAGGTGGTTCTTGTCCACACAGGCAATTCAAGGCGCTAATCCTAATGTGTAAAAGCAGCATCCGGTCAGGCCAAAAAGGGGGAATGCTGGTAGCAACGGGCAGGAGGAAACGGAAGCATCGGATGGTATTGAATTGGTGTGCAGTTTTGGTGGAAGCTCACATTCTGAAGAACATGGGTAAACAACTAGAGATGGCTAAAGAAGCGTCTTAAAGGCCACCTGTGAAAGGCCTTCTGGTTTGACATTTGACAGACGCCAAGTTACTGTTCTACCCTTCTCACAAAGCGCAAACCGTTTTTTTAGATTCCATTTCAACTCAAACATCTTCAAAGTATTATGTCACTCTGGCAAGTCTTTAGCTAGCCTTTAATTAAAAGGCTTCCTTTCTGGAAACTCTCCATTATCCATTTAAAATGGTTTGACTTGATTCTCAGACTCTGCTGGCTCATATTATTTTTTTTTTTTGTAAATTTAATTTAAATCTATGTTTACTGCAGATTTTATAACATGAAGACAAACCTGATGTGGAATCTGAGCTCTGAATGTGTGAGCTGGTTACCCGCTGTATTCCAGTTTGTCCACTAAAAGCTCTTTCAAACCATGTCACCAAAATATGTGGCTAATGTAATAATTTAGATCTTATTTTTGATCTTTTTTAATCAGCACTTCACCACAATCCTCTGAAAATGGTCTAGCTTTCGACTGAAAATAAGTGAACGACACAAATACAAAAAAACTGATTTTAGACAATTTTTAACAATTGAAAGAAATCCTGAGCTTGTAAAAACAAAGTGAAGAAACAAAAACTGACTAAAGACATTTGCATAGTATTATGCTTTTAAATTTTCTGAAAAAAATATACACACATACAATTTCAACGTCTTTAAAATCAATCATTAGAATGTGTAGTTTCTATAATCTGAACAGGATCAAAATCAGGCCGACATGAAAGATATGCATCCACCCCCACTGAAACACTGCTGTAATTTAGCAAGTTTCAAAGAAACCACACACTTTTTGTGGCTGCTATAAAAGCTCTGGCATAATTCTGACGTGATAATTGACAGATCTTATTATGAGAAATGTTACATTTCATTTAAACTGGCTCGTTTCCTGGCCACCCTGCATCTTACTCATTAATACCTCAAATAGGCACAGGACAGACTAAAAATAGTTTACACTGGAGCTTTGATGGAGTCATTCGAGAAGCTCAACGTTAACTTCTATCCTTTCTGAAGCCAGTTTTGATGATTTATTTATGTTGGAAAGCCATAATTTGTCGGAAAATTGCAGAATTTGGAGATATTACTTCATTTTATTCACGTTGCACAGTGTTCAAATATTGCTGACTAAAAAAAACCCTTAGCATAATGGTACCACCACTTTACTTGACAGTTTGTACATTATTTATGTAAATGTAAGTCACGGATCAGAATCTGGTCAGAATGTAATAAATTATTATATTCAAAGGAAAAAGAAGACATGGACACAAGATGGGGTAAACAGATGGATACATGTTATAGAAATTTGGGAGGGGAGAAAACAAAATTGCAATTGCTTTTTATTAGCCTCGAATCTTCTCCTTTTAACCTATGTCCCTCAAAATCGGGACTTTTTTTCTTCTATTCATGAGCCATGAATCAAGTACGACACCATATGATAAGACCTTTAAGGAAACATATTAATCGCTACTCATTTAATTGTGCAGCACTTAACAGAATCTGCTTGTCAGCTCAGAAAAATTTGCCTTAAAGATTTTGGCTGCACGCTCCGATGTGTCAGGATGCTGAGGTGAGGAGACAGACAACAAAGTCTGACCCCCTGCTGGGTGTGACAGTTTATTTCAAAACTAATTATGGAAAATGCTGAATCTTGTCTAAAGGTTCCTGATATTAACCCACTGATGGAGTGAAAGTGTTGGCATTCTAACTGTTTTTATGGTGTTATGGTATGGAGGAGCTTATTTAAAACATTTTTCATTCTCCTCAGGAGGAAATTAAGCTTTAATTCTGGCAAATGTTTTTTTTATCAGAAAGGGTGTAGCTTTAGGAGCAAATATCGCCTGTTTAGATAGATTCACACTGAGCACTTCAGAGACCGGCCAACACGTTGTAGGATGAGAACGAGAGATGAAGAAAAGCAAATATGTCTCTGCTTTAAACCACTTTCTCACAGCCTGTTTAGACACAAAATCTATTTTCACAAGACTCATAAATCAACATGCATTGTGTGTTTTCATCCAAGATCCCCAAACCTCAGAATCTTCATTTTGAAGTGTTACAGTAAGTCAGGGGGTCCCACTTAATTCATTCTCAAAAACACACACAAACACCCTCCAGGCTTCTTTATTTTTGTATGAATCATGTTTTTTTTTTTTTAATTTATATACGATGGTTCGCAAGGTTGTGTGTACTTTCACAACATGCACCTGTGACTGGGAGCCACAGGCGGTGGGAGTGAAACTCGGCCGCGTTCACCTTAGCAAAATCTTGTCTGGGATTTCCCCCCTTTTCTTGTCTGAGCTCTGTTACGATCCTGATGAATGTTTTTCATTTATTTATGCAATTAAGGCATTTAGTGCTAAAATACAAGAAATGTGATTGGGATAACTTTATTAAACCGTCTTCGAACCGCTATCAAAATGACCATTTCTAACAAATTTTAAGTATTTTTGCTACTTTTTAATAACTTAGTCATCTATTTAGTACCATAGTTTGGTGCCGTTTAGAAATATTGTGAATATATAGTGGCATAGTTAAAATTTAAGGGACTGTTAAATAATTAAGTTCCTGATAACGAACATCTCGTCCTGAACTGTGTGCATGGTGGAAGTTGTGATTTTCTTCAAGTCTGGTCCTTTTTTTGTGTGCGTGGTCTTCCTGGTCTGTTTCTATTGTATTAGTTGTTTGTAAAGACAAAATGAAAATTTATGAGGAGGAGATTGTAATAAAGTCTGGATCTGTCATCTATCAAATGAAAACTGCAGTTCAAAATAAAGCATCTAAATTCTGCTACGACACTGCTTGTTCTCCTGAAATCGAATTTTATTATTTATTTGCTAAAAGAATATTTTGAAAAATGTGCTAAAGATCTGAAGGGATTGCATTTGATGAAACTTCTATGAAATGTACCTTTTTTTTTCCTGGACCCTTTCAGCCTGGTATTCTTGCAGAATTGCATCTTAACAAGCAACACTACCACCCCAGGCAATCTGGAAAAAAGAGCAACGTGAAGAGCACCCAGTTTGGGCTTGTGTCATCTTCCTCTGCAGCATTTTTATTAAAATATTCTGTCGCTGCAGTGCGCTCTTGGTGTCTTTAGAAGAGACAGCTTCTGGTGAATGTCAGACATTGACAAATCACACTTGAGTGTGACAGTCGTACTGCTTCTTGTGTGCACACATAATAGACTGAGCTTCAGCAGGACAGGAAGTGTTTAAAACTGGATGTAAACTGAGATGTTAATGATTATCTTTTAAATCTCAGCGTTTACGTCTGAGGGACCTCTGTAATTTGAAGCACATGAAGGATTTGTAGAATAAGTGCGAGTCGCAACGGACGCCGTACACAAAAGTGAGAATGATTTCAATTTGAGCAATAAAAACGGATACTGATGAGGTTTATGTTGTATCATGTTTTCAACATAAACATAATAACTTCACTGTCTGCATAGGCCAGCAAGAAATACCCACTGTATGATAACGTAGTATAAATGTTTAGGATAATGTAATCTTCCTGCTGCATTGATTATTACAATAATGGAAATGTAATTATTTGTTTATTTATATGAGAAATAAAACTGAGCAACCATATACGTTATTGTAATATAAAATTGAGGTTTCCGCAAAGACTGATTTCATATATTGGACTAAATGAGCATAGAAACTTTCCTTTTTGTATGTATCTGGTTACGTTATTCATTTCTGCTTTCGGTTACTCATGAATTAAGTAGCAGAAATCGGAAAATGCTAAAGGTGAAGGTCTGCCGCTGTCTTTAGTATGTGACTCCAAAACAAATTTAACAAAAGCATGCAAGTGTTTCCCCTTGACAGTGAAATTAGTTTTGGCAAACCGTTTGTAGCCAAAATGTCACTTGGAAGAAAGGTTGGCATGGATTCCAGCATCGCTTTGTTGTTTGTGTGTTTTTAGTTAAATAAATCGCTGCGGAAAAGAAAGATCACAGATATCAGGAAAGAGAATAACTCCTGACTTATTAATGCTATATGAGAGTATGAGCGAGCCCCAATGTGTTGAGTGCAACATAAAGATTCCCTGCTTTCCATGATAAAGTAAGGAAACGCTAAGCTCATGGACGGATGGATGTATATAGAAGCTATCGGAAGTGAAAAAAAGCAGAGAAAAATGTCTGAGGAAGACATCTTGCTCATAGACTGTGGCTCTTATTTTTGGATCCTGATTATGCAGTGACTAAGTAGAGCTAATCATTTGCTGACATGACTAACAGCATTAGTTATTTGCCTGTTTGATGCATTAAATTTATTATTCATACAACGCTTGGTGCAAACAAGCAAGCAAGTAGGAGGAGAGCGAATAGATTTCTGATTCGATCAGTGCGGTTTTTTTTTCTTTTTGAATAAGTCTACTCTTAAATATGGTGAAACATTTTCTTATATATTATTTGATCCGTCTTGGAGGACAATAGATCTAAAAATCAGTGGTGGAGAAAGTACTCAAAAAATGTACTTAAGTAAAAGTACAAATACACAGACAAAAATGTACTCAAGTAAAAGT
>NW_015112677.1:459988-487685 GCF_001443285.1 Poecilia latipinna | reverse complement strand
TGTACTTAAGTACAGTAACGAAGTACTTGTACTTCGTTACTTCCCACCACTGCTAAAAATGTACAGAAAGCAACACGTTCAGTTCATGAAAAACAAACAACCGACAGTTTCAGCTACACATTTTAATAAAACAATATAAGTTATTAGTTGGTTAAAGCTTTCATTTCAATGTCTAGTGCGATTTTAGGTTTTTAGAACTATATCATGTTCTTTTGCTAATTATTTCATTGATCCAACACTTCTGGGTTTTCCATGACAATCTAAGAGATACGCATATTTGACAATGATATTCTCAGTAAAATAGAGACCACACTGGCAGTTGCAGTCCTACGTCTCTGTCTTCTGATTGCTAATTCTCTGGTCATTAAAGTTTACAAAGTTACAGGAAAAGGGTGAAGCATATAAAGCAAGAAAAATGCTTTTTTTCTGTGCTGCGTCTTGAAATAATTACCACAGCGTAACATGTTCCAGCTAACTTATTCACATATCTTGTCAAACTCCAAAGAAAACATGCTAGTGTTGGCTTAAGACTTCAACAAACTGATCAGTTTAAAAGCGCAATCAGTGGGAGCAAGGCATGAGGTTTTTAAAGACTAGCTGAATTTGTTGAGCTCATTTTATTTAAGATGCAAGGTTAGGACATAATAGCATTATTACTTAGGTGAGGCCTTGCTGTCATGGAAAGCAGACACTGTAAATCTGGAATGTCATTGGTGAGTAAGATATCTGGGACTCAATCAGTAATGTCAACCATGTAATATTGATTCAATGAAGACTAATTAAAGCTGCTGGAATTTCAAACATACATGTCATCATTGCTTTTAATTAAGTTCTGAAATGGGACTCTTAATTTGCAAATGCCCAAACCTAAATGACTCAGATCAGTATCAGGGACAATGCATGCTGATTGGGACGTCCCTACTGTTGGTATTTCATTTAAGTGGCATGGCACACACAATCATTACTCCAAACGCGCCAAGAGTGTGCCTTGAAATATAAGTGGGTTGACGAATTAATTGTTTATATAAATGATGTGCAAAGTGAGAAAATGTTTATGGTGCCACTGATGAATAAAAGCAAACCAAGATGCAAGTCCCTTCCTCAGTCTAGGCTTGCAGATGAACCAGCAGCTTTTTCTGTCTCATATGCTGTTGTCGTTGCAAGAGCTCTTGTTGCATTAGAACGAGTACATCGAGCGTGCTCTGAATGCTCCACGGCAGAAAACGGTTTGCCTTGCCATTTACTTTGCATTCTTCTTTCATTCCACTCTGCCGTCTATGTTTGCTAAACATGTTCAGAGGATACTTTTCTAGAAGCACGCTTGCATTGAAAATGCTAAACACGTGGGAACCAGTGAAGAATATGTGTGGTAACTGCAACCGCATGCTGAAAAACAAGCCATGCATTTAGTGTTGCGAAATGAATCATGTTTTCAGATTGATCTGTACTCATAAAACACAAAAACATGTTTAAAAATAAATAAACTTAAACATTGAAAAAAGAACTTGACCCAACAGCCATGACAAAGATGAGGGAGCAAACGAAATATTTAACCAGTAATAGAAAGAGGATCCATATATCTATAGAAAATGTATGAGCTTTGACCATCATTGCTAGCAAGGTGTTCCTAATGTGAGTGTATTTTGGAGACAGTTAAAAAAAAAAAAAAGTGTGACTGATCATTCACAGGACTTAAAACCACAGGTGGTACCCAGAAGGGATGTCCGTTTTGGGCTTGGAATCCCTATGAAGACATTTGTGAGTAACTGGGATCAGATTCACGCACTACAATTTTCTGTCACGCTGCTGTCTGTGCTTTTATGACTACTGCTCCAGAAAAATGCGATTGGGCATAGAGACTAGTTTAGTAAGGCTGCAACTTATTAGAAAAACATGCAATTGGAATATAATTAAGAAATATTTTAACAATGATATCAATTGAAATCACATTACCCCTCAATATTTTCCTTTTTCCCCCATTGTCACCTTGTTCTCTTCACTCTCTTGCAGAAGCGGGCTCAAGGACAGGGCAAATCCATCATACTAGTCACCTATGTTATTTGAATGCAGAGCATGACTGCAAGGCCCTTGGAAATAGTGGCCCATCAAACATTGCATCTAAGCAATTCTTTGCAGTGATTTTTCAATTTATCCGTCCGTCTGTCGGTCTCTGTCCATCTACATACCCATCTATACATATGTACTTTGAAGGAGCTTTTTGAAAATACAAAATTTAAGCAGTTCAATTGCTAAGCATAGCAGTTTTGGAAACAGTACAACTAGTTCCTCATCTTTTCCTCGCAGTAGTGAACATAAGCTTTCATTGCCTTTTAATGCTACTGGAGCCTGGAAATGTGTTCCAACATTGATATTACACAATTTACACAGGTTTACTCAAGCAGGATGAGTAAGTTCACAATCACCCGTGTTATCTGATGCGAATGCTATTGGCCATCACATCAGACAGCGTACCCCTCACATCAAATGGTACAAAAAAAAATTTAGAGTCTAGATGTAATTCCTGATTAGCCTAACTGCTTAGGCTCCCATCACACTTGATAGATTCCTCATTGATCAGATGTGGGCTGTGCTGCATGCCCGGCAATTTCCTGGTTCCCATTCTGCAGAGCACAAAGTGAGCAAACGGACGCTAAAGAGAGAACATAGGATTCGAAAGAAGCGATGGATGATAGGAGGATTCCAGACATGGGATACTTCCTGTCCTGGGGTCACCAAAAAAAAAAAAAAAAATGATAGTTTATCATTACACTAAATCATTAGTATTTATGTCATAAAAAGAGTAAACTTGATAAAAAAAAAATGCAGGCATTGGATTAGGTCTAGATATCTTAACCTTAGATAACAAGATGTACAAATGCAGATAAGCACACCAAGCAACTAGATCTGTCATCTCAAGGGATACATAAGCTTTTACATCAACTTATTATAGAAGTATTTAAATAACATTTTCCTTCTGTGATATTTGCACACTTAAAAAAACTAAAGGGAAATGTTAATTAATTTAAGGGACGCAATGGGATCAAAGCACTCCAGAAGAATAAAATCCCCTCCATTAATTTGACTGTTGATGCAGTGCCACACATCTCCATTAGAGGTCACAAACCATTTACATAAGAGAGTTCATCTCTTCAAGTTTCTACAAAAATGATCAATAGAATTTTGCTATAGTGCGAAATCCTCTAGAAGAGGCAAACGGCACACTGGGTTGGATGCATTGCTGTAGCCTTGTCCTCCATCTTTCCCTCTCCACATGTGATTCACTCTCTGCTCACTGGTCGCTAAACTCAGCTAAATGCTGCTTTGAGATTAATAGATGGGAGGCCTCTCTGCCAGATGATGTAATAATCGAGGTGGTTTGCTGTTGCTTAGATACGCAGAGACAGCAGAGAAAACACTCAGGCATGATCTGCTCTCTCCATCACCAGTGCTCAGAGACCACTGATGTCCATCTGTACAAAAATGTTTTATGATGGCAACTCCTGAACTGGAAGCAGCATGCACATATATTTTGATTTAAAAAAAATACACTAGCCTGAAACATTTCCTATCTTAGACAAAAAGCAGAAACTCCTTATTAGAGACTTTATCTTTTAAGTTGTCTTGGACGTTTTTCCTTTACAGTCTTCCTTTCTGTGCATAAAAAAAGTTTAATTTTATGATTCATGATTTGAAAAGCAAAAAGTTCAGTCTTGCAATCACTCGAATTCCCGCAGCCAGAAAGGGAACACCAGTAACCTCTTGACTTACAGGTCAGTATGTTGTGTTGCTTATGTTATGCAATAGTGACGGATGAGGTGACTTGTTTCTGCCAAAATGTTTTCTTTACATGCAGCCATGATCTCAATCTTCCACTTGCAATAAGGTCTTTCCTTATGGTTTCATACTTCATGTAGATAATCTGTAAGAATTACTTTTGTAAACTTCAAATCTGAATTCAGTTTAGTCTTACTGCCTAAGACCAGAACAGTCAGAACATTATGTTGGTAACGGACAGATTGTTCTTTAGTGTGGGGAAAAAGGATAGAGGTCTTCTCTTTCCTTGACCAGCATAAACAACAAACTGGCAGCACAGCATAATGTGCCATAACATTTTTAATTAAATAATTTGTAACTTTAACCAAGTCATAAACTGTTATTTTATATGTAAGAGATCTATAAAATTAAAAGCAGAAAACACAAAATAACAGAGACGGGGAACTGAAGAAGCAGAAAAGATTCTACACATTTGTAATCCAGACTAAATTGAACTTTGTAGCCAATTTCCAATTAAATTATTTGTAAAACTACATGTGTTATTTTCATCAGACTGTTCAGCATCTGAAGCATTTATGTTTGAGGAAAAATACCAAACATAAACATTGCCTTACATTGAAATGTATGTTCTATCCCAGCATGTTTCATAGAATTAGAGAGATAAAACAGAAGTTTTACTGTACTCCACATAGTCTCTTTGTTTTCACGTTTCAGTCTCTCTCACCCTCTTGCAGCCTCACTGGACAATATAAATGTCTCAACATGTTACTCTGCCTGGCTTCCTCAGATCTGATACCTTACCGATACAGAAAATAGCCACGTCGTCTTTGCTCAGTAACCATCCAGGCGACGTGTTGTTGTCAGAGCAGCCTGGCAGCTTTGAGAGTGTTGCATTCACTGATCAGAAAAACAACAGGTTTTTTGGGTTTACAAATAACAAACCACCCATCAGGGCCAATCACTCAGAAAACTGTCATGTTCTCATCGTTGTCCGGTGGTTTCTTGGTGCATCTGTAGTTCGTAATGGTTGCATCACTATTATTATTGATTGTCATCATGCAAAAATGGCAAACAGCAGAATCCCACAAGTATTTTCCAACAAAGGACACCCATTTGATACACTGGATGAGTAATGATGGGCCATAATTTCACCACCATCTGCTGCTCTGGTGTTAGTGCTCAACGAGAGACTGCTTATGACCTTGATGGTGAGGGTGGGAGGGGCAGAAGGGTGGCTGTGCCTGACTGAATGGCATGGACTCCTTCTGAAAGCTGTCCATTAGCTGTGTGAGAAACCGATGAGTCAGTGATGCCTTGCTTGCACAGCATCTGCCATAAATTTGGCTGCTAGATTGGCCATCATCATACATTTTTGTTGCTAAAAAAGGCGGTGGAAACGGTTGCAGTCTAATTAGGGCGTTTTCAGCCGAGAGAGCAGGAGATGGAGACGATTCGCTTGAACGGCGAAAAGGCACGGCTGATGGCAAAGTTGTGCCGGTCTCTACTAGTCGTTCCAAACTTAGACATTTTCACTGTAAAAGCAGAAATGTCGAAGCTGTCTGGTAATGTCAAATGAATGGGACTTTTAGTAACCTTCTACACTAAAATGAAAACCTGCCATGCTTCCTACTTTTTTTTATTTTTCTTACAAACCAGAGTTGAAGACATTCATCACAAACTGACATATTGCATTTAAGGGAGATAACAGATCTAGAGTGTGAGGGACTTCTCTCACAATTTTTTTTTTTTTAACGCTACCATCCTTTCACTATTACGGCCATGAAAATGACACATACTATTGCTCTGATTGATGGATTCTCATCACATTAAATCTGCCGACGTTCAGCTGATCGCATTCCGCGTTGATGCAGTGGAGGTGCAATTAAGTATTGAATGATATTCAAAGGCAGGCAGTTCAGAGGGATGTGAACTAATCCACCTGCGACTGGAGGGAATTGCAGCAGCGCAGGCAGAACATTAGGCCTCTGCAAAAAAATTAAATAAATAAAAAAAATTTAAAAATAGAGAAACATAAAAACCCTTCTCTCCCTGATTCGGCTGCAGTTCCATCAGTCACAACATCCGACTATTAACACAAAAATGAGGTCACGATTACACATATTGTTAAGTAAGCTAATTACGGGAGAACAATGACAAATCATTGAAAAGGTGCCACACTACTGTATTATGCATTATTGTAAGTGCTTTGACATTTGATTCTGCTTTAATTATAAGGAGGCCTTCTTGTTAGATGATGCCACAGTTGTTGTTTAGTGATTATTTAGAGCCAGTCAAAACACCAGGATAAACAGGAGAGAGTTAAGAGTAAAGGGCATTTTTCTTTGTTTCCCTTTCACACAGTAGCAACTGTCATGAGGCAGATGAATGCCAGCCCTCACTCACCGTGCCATTTGCAGCTCGATTTGTTTTATAAGCAAAGCGCTGCATGTAAGTGGCATTTCTGCAAGCAAACAAAACAAGAGAACAATTCTGGTACACCGCCTCCAAAGAACCAGACTTCTAATACAGTAGATCATCACTTATTTACCTTTTTTATGGAATGTAACTCCAAATTATTCACAGATTTTTTTTTTTTTGTAGAGCATATGTAAAATATTGCCATTTGGGAAGGTGAAATACCAGGTGCAATGCTATCTGACACAAAGCTGCAGGCACACCATTAGTTTTCCTTTGTAAGACTGTGGCTGTTAGCTTCAGTGAAAGTGTTTCCACTGAACGTAATAATGCATATTAGGTTATAGTTTGTGTTTGACCTATTAAAATAGGCAGTTGTAACTGTGGATTTCATCGTGGTCCCTATCTCTCATGACAGCACATTGTGGTGTGTATCATTGAAATATAGGGGAAGTCAGGGTTTCTCCCAGTGATAAGCCTGGCGGGCCACCAGGCTTTACATGTGTCCCCACCAGGCTAAGCATTGCTTATTTATTTAAGTTTTCTTTTTAAATGTTTGTATTTTTAAGACTTTATAGTTGGTGTTCAGGTATTAATATTCCAATCTCTCAATAACACATAACTATCAAGTGATATTTTCAAATTTCCTGTCAACTTTAACATTTTTTCACTCAAAAACACGACGTGCCGCTGGATGAACGACTACCGTAGCACCAAACCACCAGGCTTAGCAAGTTTTCTGGAGGAAACCCTGTAAGTGTAAAAATAGGGGACAAAATAAGTTTCAGCCATTAAAAAAAAACAACAGGAGACGTTAAGAATAAGACAAATTCCAGCAGAAGACTATGTCAAGTTTTAACTTTGAACCTAATGTACCACTCAGAAATTTGTGGCCAATTTCGGATTTCCTGGTTTTGTAGAGTTCTGATCTTCTAGTGCAAATTTTAGCAATTTCCAAATTGTCTTAAGCAGCTATGATGAGCTGCATTTTTTTTCAAGAAAGAGAAAAGTGTGGATAAATCTCAATCTCTATCATTGTTGCAATTTCATGATATGTTTTTCTATTATCGCGCTGCCCTAGAAGAAAAAGATTATCCTTTAGGATGATTGTATGTTTAATCTAGCCTATGTGGTTGTGTATCAAGGGGAGGAAAATCATATTTGTTTCAAACCATTTATTTAGTCAGACTTTATATATCAGGCCCACACAAATAGTGTCAACAGTTTCTAGTACTTTTCTCCTTCTATCAGTGAGCTGGTCAATAGACCACAAACACAGAGAAAAACAAAACGCACCTTAAAAAAGAGACACAACACATCTATAGTGTTCTAATGGTCCTATGTTTACTGCTGGTGTCCATCGCTGCTGTCTCCCAGCTTCCCCAGAATCTATTTTTTGCTTCTCAGGGGATGAAAAGGGTTTCTCAGCTGTCAGCCGAGGTCAGCAGCATGTGTGTGTTTTTATCTCTACTGCAGCTCTGACCAGGTTTTTACTTTTTGAATCCTCAACCTTAAGTCTTTAGAGTAACATCAGAAAAAAATAAAATGAAATAAGTTCTATTTCCCCTGCAGAGGTAACGTGTTGCAGAGTTAAACCCTAAGTTTATAATACAGCCAAGGTGCCGTTTGATCTTGATGAAAAAAGGTGCAACTTCTAGCTAAATCCAACAAATGGAAGTATGCTCAAAGTCTGATCCCTCAAATTTCTTCTGATATCAATTTGATTTAATATATGTGTGACGTATGGTGAGGTGCGATTAATTATAAAAGTCTGTGCCACCTTTTCTGGCACATTTAGCATGTTTTTATGGCTCATTAATGTGCCAGACGGCTCAGTGAGCACCACAGCATCACAGAGCTTAATTATCAGGAGGAACGGTATAATCTGTCGAGATAACTGATTTGGACATGTGCTCCCCATACCAGATATATTTGGTCTGTACCGACTTTAAAATCCCCCACTGTTGTGGTGCTCTGTTCATCTTTTACTTCATCACATCTGTTGGAATGCTCAACAGATACATGCATTGTTGTGAACTCGCCTTGCAAACTGTCTCCCTGTGAAATGTTTGGTGTTACCTGGCAACTAGTTTGCATTTTGTTAAGGATACACTGACATTCACAATAAAATTGATTTTCTTTTTTATGTTTAAAAAGCTGCAGTGAAAGCTAGGTTTTTTTGAACTCCAAGTGTGGGTGTCTGAGTACTGAAAACAAACATAGATGCCTGTTTTTGTGCCCTGACTACTCCAGGAAAAAGAGTTTAGTCTGCTGGGAGAAGAAATATGAAGAGTTCACACACAGATATATTAATCACACACATAAAACTCTTTACTTAAAATCATTAGCTTATAGAGGCTCAGGGGTGGAATGAGAACAATAGGTATTCTTACAATTTAATCTATGCTGTCTACTTGCTATATATTTTTGACGTATTTGCTGCAAAATGGTGTTAAGGCTTCCATAAATTTGAATTTCCCATGCTTTTAAGAGTTACTCATTCATAGTAGTGTCTGTATAACCTTGCTTTCAAAGCAAAGATTTAGCTATTTTCTTCTAACACAAGTTCAGCGCAAAAGTTTGCTCAACGCTATTTAAAAAAGCAAATATTTCAACACAAACCAATTACTCAGTTGATTCAAATTTCATTCCAGTAAGCTATAAAAGTGCATTACATAAACATATTCTAAAATATATTATATGCTAATGTCACATTCAACTAAAACTTAGATAAACCTTTACACATTTGTTTAAAAAAAACAACACATTTTAATTTAAACATTAAAATGAACATAAACTTTAGGATACAAAGTACGACAACATTAGACTGTATTGTTAGTGTCATGAACAAATCTTTAAGGATGCAGCTATCCCTAAACTTTCTTTAAGCTAAAGTTCACAAACTGATTATCTGCCACACGGCTACCATACTGATAACTTCATTATTTGTCTCGGAGAAAATTTGCAAGAAGTCACCATGACCACCAAACGGCATGATAATAGATTCAGAACAGGAGCTGATCTACCTGCGATGGTAATTAGCTCCACATCCTGCTTTTACTTTCATTAGCAGGGTGTCGTCATAGCATGCCAACTCTGACAGACAAACAAGAACAAATTAATAAGACTCTAGATTTGAACAGACTTTCGTTGTTACATACTTTTCAATTTATATTGGAAAAATAAACTTGGAGGGAAGGGGATCATTTTGAAACTTAAAAGATAAAACATGAAGGTATTTTTAATCTTAAATGTTTGAGCTGGATGTCATACTGTGGAGAATTTTGTGTCCTCATCTTAAATATTTTATATATCCAATAATATATGTTATTATTATTGGATTTACATACATAAATCCAATAATCCATAGCTCAACAAAGGTCTTGTAATACAAATAGAGGCTAAAAGAGTCAATGTTTCCTAACTCAGTAGTGTCTGTGTATTTGGTGACATAAATAATCCTTTTGCGGAACAATCAAGTAAAAGGATTATGGAAACCATCAAACCACTGCAAAACTACAAACACCTTTTCCTCTGAGAAGCGGTGATGAAACAGAGATCACATTAAAACCTTATTAAGCCAGTCATGCTCCAAACTGGATGAGTGCTTGGAAACCAGAACCAAAGTTACAGATACAAATTTTCCAAGTTCATACAGAAAAGCAGGCATCTAATTTAGTTCTTTGAAAAAAAAAATGAGCAGGGTACTAGACAGAGGTCCATTACTGATATACCAAGGTTATGAAAAGCTGTGTTTTCTGAATAAAATTTTATTTTATGTGGTTCCACTTTAAAACCTTAGAGAATTTTTTTATTGTATTAAACATGGACTACCTACCCCTCTTACACCTGCTGCTACGCACTGGTTGAAAAAAACCAACTGCTTCGAAATCATCTCCAGTCAAAGAAAACATCAAAAGTGATAGGAAGCACATAAGACTGGGTTTCCCAAAATTCACATTCACAAATTTAATTGTGAGCCATATTAAAAGGAGTCAGACGAACATTTAAATGGCCGAAAAGTAAATCTATGACTGGTAAAATAGTCAACACTTTTTGTTTGGTTTGATTTTGGTGAGACTATAGTCAATACTATGCATAATACTGAATGTATAGTCAAATATTGTAATCTGACTAAAAGTCTCTGCAGGTGTTTTTACCCGGTTAGATCTACCATCACATATTTGCTCTAAAACTTAAAAAAATTATGCAGTTTACCAAATTGATGACAAATAACATTTTCCTGTTGCCTCTGTGTTAATTCTAGTTTTGGTAAATCGAGCTTTTGCTCACTTTTTACTGACTTTTTCTTCTTAATTGTTGTCTTTTGGTTTTTCTTGAGGGTAGTTTGTACCATGCTGTTGCCTTTGGGGATATTTCATCTCGCCTGATCCTCGATCCCTTGAGTTTTTTGCCACAAAGAGGCTGCGGACAGTTATCTAATCCTTCTGTGTGAAAGCAACCATTAAAAAAAATTAATGGTGAAGCCAGGGAAGACATCATTGATCTTACTGTCACTGAAAGTACGTTTATGCACATGTATTGCTGAAAATAAGGCCTCCCAAATTAAATTAGACCTATATTTTTTCATAATTTATGTATATAGTGTCCTTGAGATACAGATAATTCCCTTGGCTGCAGTTTAAACTGTTTTGAGACACCCATTAGCCAAAAACAAATAGGAAATAAATCCCAAGATATGAAGAATTCACAGCCTGATGCCCACAGCTTTTAAAAATGCATAAGGCTGCAGGTCGGGTATTATTGTAAATACGCTTTAAGAAGCAAAATAAAGAATAAAGAATAATACATTTTAATTATCTTTTGATTATTGATTGTAATGTAACAATAAATATTTAGACTAATATTTTATCAAAAGCATCTAATAAATAAATTGAGGTTTTTAAGGTATATACTTTTCAAATGCTTCCTGTAAAGAGCTTTGGAGATTTAAGCATAAGTAGCATGTTTGGCATTAGAAAAGCTGCTGTCCCCATTTGTGTATATTAGATTGCAGATACTTGCCTTAATTTTTCCAAAAAACTTTTTCAAATTCTGAACATTGAAAATGCAAAAGTGCTTTGGTGATTTCGACACAGAGGTCGAAAGCACCAAAAGGAAAAAGTAGAGCAACTTTACAGTACTTTATTTAGCCTTCCTGTTACCGTGTTCTTTCTCACTATCTCTCATAGCATCTAGACAAGCAGTAAAAAATATGACTCCAATATCCACCATGCTTCTTTTTAAGTCTGTGTGCTTCCTTTAGCGCTATTATGTCAATGGACTACTGCAAATAGTAGATTTTTTATTTTTCATTGGACAACTTCAACATCAAAAAAGGTGTCATTGCGTCCTCATAGCACTTACTATCGAGCATTAACTCATCAAAAAAAAAAAAAAAAAAAAA
This sequence comes from Poecilia latipinna, assembly GCF_001443285.1. Lineage (NCBI taxonomy): Eukaryota > Metazoa > Chordata > Actinopteri > Cyprinodontiformes > Poeciliidae > Poecilia > Poecilia latipinna. The sequence continues at coordinate 476,089 of NW_015112677.1, read as the reverse complement.
AGATTGCACGCTTATGTTTATGACCAGCTTGTCAATGGTCAGCTGAAAGTAATCAAATTCTGGTTATCAGCCAATTTCTGAAACCACTCATTACCTGAATTTAAGACGTAGCATTCTGATTTTGCCGAACCTCACTGACAAAACTTTCAACATGGAATAAGTGTTAAATGTTTCCATTTTAAGTGATAGTTTTAAAAATCTGTGTTCCAGTGATCCGAACATCGACATTAATCATAAAACACATTAATGAAAATCAATGAAGAGAGCTGTCCAAATGTTTGAAATTTGAAGTGTGCTTTGTTTTGACTGCGATGCGCAAAGTCTTTGCAGGTATACTTGTATTAATTTTACTGTTCATATTCAGTTCTGTAATACCTATTATTATTGCCATCTCTGTGATAAAAGACAAATGTCTGAATGACAGAATACTATGGCTTCAAGAGACTGATGAAAGCATTAATCTTACTCAACCTATCCCTGAAAGGGACTTTAAAGGGACACGGCTTATACTCTCCTCCATGTAGCTGTCAGAACGCTGTAGGGGACAATGTTGCTTGTGAACAAGGACAAGGATTTTAATCGGGATTGATTTGTATTCAGGGTGCGTATTTAAAATGCAAGACGCCTGTGTTGAACTGCTGTGTTTGTTTAGAGATTTGTACGTTTTGCTCCATGTGCCCTGATTAATGAGAATGTTGCACTTTTTGCATACATTTACATATTAAAAACTTCCTCCTCTACAACTTAATTTAGGACGGCTGTAATGAGTTGATATTATCACTACGTAGAATGACCCAGTGTATATTGAATATTCAAAGAAATAGTTGCTAATTTATGCAAAATGTATTAAGTAGTGTTGCATAAGTGCACTTCGTTTAAAACAGTTATCAATTGCCATCTGCTTCGCTATGTGAGAGAGAAATACATCAAGAAACACGAGCCTGAGGATGGAAAACATGTCTGTAGGCTCTCACAGATTCGCTCTTTTTGACTCCATAAGGTGAGAATGACTTCCAGTGGGTTTACCAGCATCTCAGCTTCACACAATTAGAGCTTATGTGGCACCTTTTTATCGCCTATAATGCAACATGAGGAGATATTTTTGACACTCCAGGCCCACCAACAGATTGTTCATTCTCACTCTCTTGCGTCACAACCACAGGATGTTGAGACAGACGAAAATAAAAAGAAACATCACACTCTGAGGGGAATCACATTTCGGTTTTTGTAATGTGTGTACTGTTTTGGTTTCCTAGCTTTACAGATCAGTTCTTGAAGGATGTCAGTCACCTGCCGAGGGTCGACTTTCTCCCAAGCCTGTGACGTCGTATGCACACAAAGTGCAAAAACGTCTGTGAGAGATGGACGTAAAAAAAATCTAAAGGGCAAAACAACTTTGTGCACATAGGTACACGCTACAATTTACTATTATTTTGGGGATTTTTTTAAGAAAGAAATGCAAAAACTGTGAGTTTAACATAGGAATAATTTATATATATTCAAATATTTAAATTGCTCCCATGTGACTCAGTTATAGTTGTTTAGTTAATTGTTTATGAAAGAAATCCTCAAATTTTATTGGAGATTATGTGGCTTGTATCAACATCCTGAAATATTTTTTTCAGCGATTACAACAATTTTATGTTGTAATGGTGGAACTCCATTACTTTGGTCTTTACAGTGAACACAGAAATGTTATGCGGTAACAATTTAATGAAGTGTGTTTTACAGCTCTCTGGTCCTTCGAGTGGAATGGATAACCTTGATGTCTTATAATAACAATTGCGCAGGTGTGCTAGAAATCCCAAGTGGGATTTCTCACACAACAGCACTAACCTCTTGACAATATTAGGCTGGAACTTGGCGTATAAAAACCATAATTATAAACATAACAAGACAGCTGGGCAGCCAGGTTTGCAATCTGACATTATTATTAATGGCATTCACCCTGATAACGGCTCATTAATTACTAAACAGGACATCGTTTAATAGCAGTGAAGTTGCTGGAAACACCGTCTTTCTTAAGGAACAAGTCAATGACTTGTGTTACTTTTAAACATTAGATGGACATCTCTATACATATCGTAATTTCACTTTTCTATATTTAATGGTTATTTCATAAATGTTTAATAGGGAATTATGTCAAACTAGTAATTATTCAGCTAAATAGAAAGGCAAGGTCTTAAAGCTTCCTTTTCAAGATTGAATGAATGATATTTATACATTTTTATGATTACTGACATCTCATTATAACGAGGGAATCAACACTGTCACAACAGTCGACTGACTCTCTTTTAGCAGGCTGCGACAGTCGTGGGTTGAGCATGCGTGTTGAAATTTTGCATCTGGATGGATAAAAAAGACTTCCTTCTGGCTGTCGAGCCTAATTTTTGATGCCACAGTGTAAAAAATAATTTATTGATCTTTATCTGAATAATTTAACGGACTAATTAAATTCAAGAACAACAAAATAGAGCAGTACAAATCAAAGCTGCTTGGCACAGTTTGCACCAGGAGCCCTGCAGCTGTTACTGTTTACATGGTACTGACACTACAGTGTTGCCTTTGAGATTACGGTTCTTATTAAACCATGACTGAATAAAAATTTGATTATTGTGGGGTTTCCCTCCAGACAGGATTTTCTGTACGAAAATGTTGGATTTACTTTTGGACTATGGATCTACATAATCTTAAATCTAGCCAACATTATTGCAGGGCATTACGTTACATTAAATTATGTGGATTCTTTTTGTTGTACGGCATGGCTCACACACTTTTCCTGTGTAACACTGTTTAAACAAGTTTAAAGGTTTTCATATCTGTTGCAACACTTGGTGTGTGTGTGTATGTTTGATGTTTTGCCCATTTGAGGTTCACAACACAGCATTTTCTAATGAAAGTCATGGGCTCCCCTCAGCCAGCTCTCTGACTGTCTCAACTCCCACCAGAGTGACAGATGGAGCGACATGGCAAAACAACACAGCGCTACGTCGACTAGCAGAACAGCATAAGATGAGCATACTGTACAACTGGTATAACTGTGTAACGGAGATGGAGAGCAGGAGATTATTAAAATGCCACCGTTCCGTTTCATGTTGTGCTTACCTTTCTTCTTAGAAAATGATTATTGTAATTGCAAAGTTACTCAATTTTACTAAAATATAAGATGAAGATGAGTTAGAACTATTTTACAGCATTTTGTAACTTGCTATATATATGAAAATTGAAGACAAATTCTTTCTCTAGAATAAAAATGGTCTCCAAACATCATAGATGTGTTAGAGCGCTTTGATTTTCTCTTACTCTGTTAAAAACTGGCCGTAATTTTCACCGTTATCAAAGTCAGAATCAGTTGCTAGCTCATTTAAAATGATTTAGCAACTGATAAACTGATTATTGGACTAATTTTCATCTAGGTGAAGCTGTTCTCTTGCAATTACTTAATAGGTCACTTTATTATCCAATATGGTTATTTGAAAAAAATAATTTCACAACTGATTCTGCCCATCAGAATCAGCTGAGTCACATAAATTTCACCTAATTTTGCCAGTGGTGGTTTTTGACATTCTTCTTATGGGCAGTTGCCCAGGCAGGCATAAAAAAGGGTATGCAGATAAAAATGTATAACTTGTCTGCCATCTCTGCTCAGAACAAGTTTTTTTATTGCTTTATGCAATGGCATTCAGTAAATGCGTAAAAGAGTGGGTGTATCCATGTGTCTGGGATGTTGCTGAGAGAATAGGAAGACTTGGTTATGTGTTTTGTGTTCGCTGATGATTTCCTGCATTTGGATTGGGTGGGGGGCACAATAAGGGACTGGCCTAATAAGGTGGCATTCATGCAAGAACTGCTATAGCATATTGCCTATGTTGATTTTAACTCATTGCCAGATGTTTTTCTGAAGTGGAGCTTTACGGGTTGAAATCATCACGGAGCGACGGGAAATTAACTTCTTCCTGTTGTTCTACACGTTTGTCACATTTGGTCGCATACTTTTAGGAGATCCAGAACATTTTGTACATTGTGACTTGGCAAAAAAATGCTGTCTGAATCATGTTAGCGGTCTGGAAGCCTTTTGTTACTCAGTTCGAACAAGGCCACCATGCCAGCTGGTGAGGAGGTTAAGATGGGGAAATATACATGCTGGGTTTTGCTCTCAACAGTGACACCTTATGTGTGTAAGCACATGCTGACCTGTCGCTGAGGTGCCTCAGTTTTCCGTGTGTGAATTACACAATAGACTCTCACCAGGGCTTTTTTTTCTCCATTGATTTTACACAACTCATGTTTAAAAAGGCTTGCATGCCATGCCGTCATTTGCTTTGTTTTGTTTCTTGTTTGGATATTGCACCAAAGAGATGTTTTTTTTATTATTATTTATGTGTTTCTAATTCTTGGAACTAGCTTTCTGCAACTGGTGATCTGATTAAGTTTAAGTTACTGATTAAGTAACAACACCAAACAACTTGGAAGACAATATGCTCAAGGTGCATACAAAAAGCGTGCATATACTTTTAATGCATACATTTGCAGAACTTGTACTGCCTGCTCAAAGAATTGAGCAAAACAAACCATCAAAGTTAAGATGATGTTGTGAAAAGTGAAGCTGTAATGCAGCACTGCAGATGTTGAATGGTCTCAGAAAATCTGATATATGTGTTGTGGAGTGAAGGGCACTGTTAATGGGCTCGTTCCAGGGTTATTATGGGGCTTTATGTGCATGTGATTATTGAGTTAAGCATCACATTAATTGAGTGAATTTTTAATGCTGCTCTGCAGAGTTTCGTAGGATGAGCATAGTTATGGATAACTACAGTCAGAGGACACTGGGGGATTCTTTTTTTTTTCATAACCTAAATTTTGGTTATGAAAAAAAAATTTAAGTTGGTGATTACTGCTAAAACCGGTTCACTTATTACCTTGGCATTTTCATAAATATTCAACTTTGACAAAATGCATAGGGTCCACCTTAAAATTTAACAATTTTGCTAACTTAGTGTTATACTTTTGAGAATATTTGCTCCCCATAGTGTGAAAAATATACATTTTTTCTTTATTTAGGACAACACCCACCAATCAGCAGAAGCAAATGTTTATTTTCTTGGCATTAGGGATCTTCATTCTTCCTTCAAAGCAATCAGACAGGAAATCTGTAGAGAGACTTGGGGGTTGAAGAGACATGAAACAAAGGTCCTAAGCTCAGGAGTCAAACTCTGCATGACCACATTGAGGACCAGTCTCCCCAGCACACATGATAGATGCTATGCAATATGCTGCCCTTCCTCTGGTTTTATTGTATAATTCTCTTTTCTGTGAATAAAATAATTTAATTTAGCTAACTGTGATTTTCAAAAAGTTCTGAAAATGTAACAGCTTTCAGCTTAAAGAGTTGTCATCATTAAAAATGGAAATGCGGAGACGTCCTGTCGAAAACTTTAAAGAGAAACTCCAGGAATCTCTATGCCCTTGTTATTTATGACCAAGTTGTAAGATGGTGTCGTATGTGTGGAAATATAATTGCTTCTGCACAGAGGCGGGATGAATTTGTCTTGCGCAAAAGAAATTTGCAAGGTTAATCAAGTGGATATTTTACAATGTTTAAGGGTGATGTTTGGAGATTACACCAAGACACTTAATCTCTTCCAACACATCGAGGCTCTCCATTAACAAATATTGCATGATTGGTGTTGTTTTTGACCTCCTGTTGGCTAGTCAGAGAAAATCGTACATATTTTTCTACTAAGATATAAACAATGTTAAAGCCAACAACTGCTCCATGACTACAGACAGTATATCAGCAGCTGGTTGTGTCGTTCCGGCGTATGTGTATAGTTACATTATCATCAGCATATAACATTTAACATTTGACCCAAGAGTTAAAATAGAAGCTTTTCTAATTTCGTTCCAAAATTAGAGCCTGGTGGAAATCCTTGTGGTGGAATATCATTGTGCATTTCAGTTATGAATCTAAGCAGTTTGGGAAGGTTAAAGCAACTTATCTGTGGGACTGAACACAATGTTTTTATGATTCATTAAAAATTAATCCATCACTCAGTCTTCTCTTTCCGTGTGTTCAGTTAGATGATATTGTTCATTTCACTGTGCTTTTGCCACTCTAACTATAACTTTGACTTCTAATAGTTTGTTTAAAAGTTATGATAATAATAGACTTCCTGTTGTTTGACAAAATTACATTTAAGACTTAACTGATATTTAACTTTAATTAAATGTAAGACTTTTACTTTGTTTTGACTTTGAATGTAATTTAAAGAAATGAACTGATATTCCTCAGGGTCACTTTAAACTTTACTCTTATTTTATCATAACCCTTCTATTCTGTCGAGTTAATAAAAATTCTCCCGTGTGATTTTCTGCGGGGACAAAAGAAAGCAAAAGATAGTTGGTTGTGACAGCATCAAAGCTTTTGTGCTGCCATCTGTGAGCCTTTTAGTCAGTGCTGTGCCCAGAACATTTCATACAATATATCCATAATTTAAAGAAATTTAAAGAACTTTCACCCTCTGAGTGTATATACACCCTGAGAGCTGGTCACGGGTGAAGTCAGCGGCAGCTTGACATCTTTAAGCAGCTTTGCCCGTAGTGGAAATGATCTCTTCCTGACTAGCTTTCATCTGCTCTCTGTCTCTCTTTAGGTTTGTTTTCCTCTCTGCTGCAGCAGAAATTAGAACAGATGGAGCAGAACATGACAAAACAGCCTAATTAAGAGAGTGGTGCACTTCCAAATCCCCACATGTGGAAACTCTGTCCAGAACTATGACAGAACATGTTGGCACCAAGGAAGAAGAAGAAGAAAAATAAAACAGTTTTTCAAATTTGCATGATTCATCTTCAACTAAAAAAAAAAAAAAAAAGCATTTTTCCCTACAATCTTGCAGCCATGCAATAGAGATTGTGACAAAAAGGTCATTTACTCATCTTTTCTGTGGTGCTTCACCCTTCGTCATTGCAGGATTACAATATGAAATGAGTTACATGGCTGAACACATTTACATGCTGAAGATAATTTAGGCATCAATCAAAACAAGGCAAATATTACATATGAAAATTGACACTATTTGGACAAAGGCCTACCCTTTCATATGGTGTGGTTTAAATAATAATAATAAAAAAAGACTGCTATTGCTTTAAATATTGGATTAAATTGTTTTTGTATTTTAGCTTCATAAACTGACATTTTTTAATTTTTTTTACTTTAACTTTTGGTAGATATTTACTCCTGCTGTACAAGTTATTACAGTATGTGTGAACAATTATCGATGGTTATTTGCATATTACATTGATTTTAATTGGTTCAGGTTTACTGGCACATTGTACATATCATTCTGCGAAAGTTTTGGTATTTATTCCGATTCTTTTTTTTTTTCGCAGTACGTTTAGTCAGACTGTAGCGTAGTATGGAAATGTTCATTTTTATTTTTAATCATATCGTCACGGTGACGAGTACAGTATAGTTACAAACACAAATTCAACCTTTGGATCACTGATCTAGACTAAACTAATTTTTATATCCATAACATGTAGCAATTTGATGAATTGTTTTGCTTTTTGTTTTGAGTGTATTTACAGCAACATGGTTTTAACTTCCACATGTACCAGCAGCAGCCTAAGTTACTGGTTTAGGCTACTAAGCCAGTAACGAGTAATGAGCTCAATAAACAAGAACAAACATCAAACAAAAGAAAAATCCCTTGGCATCCTATTAATTCACTGAACCCTGCCTTTTTTTTTTTATTGACGTGAGCATCACACAAGATGTTCATGAAGATTTTTAGCAGTGAATTCCTATATTTAGAGTTCTACAGCAGATATCTGTTATTTTAAATTAGCCTGCAGCCCTTTCTAATTGAAACAATGCTGTCGTTTACCAAGTAAAAGTCCAATTAGTAACTCCTCTGCTTGAGGGGAGTCATCACAGTTCAGACTGCAGAGTTAACACACATAAAATAGTTTCAGATTGCCTCCAAAAGCTACCTGAGCAATACCGGTCACAATTCGTCTCGAGTGTAATCACTTGTATTTGTCGCTGCCCGAGCTCAACAAAAACTCTCAGAGTAGATGATAGTGCCAGGTTTGACTGGGAACCTGATTGCACACCTGTAGTGTCAGAGCTTCTGGGACTAATTTCTGCACTGTACATGCAAGAATGAATCTCAAATGAAGCACACACGCCTTCAGAAACTATTGAACCGTCCAGCTCCGTCTTGAAATATCTCCACACTTTTTAATATGGCTGAGTAAAGCAGGTGTAGGTAGTAATATTGTGGGAATCTAAAAGTTCCCACATGTTTGCTAAACACAAAGTAAGTTAAATAAAATATTTTCCCTTATTTATTATGTATTTAACAGTTTTCTCTCAAGTGTTAATCTAATTTTCAGAGCAATATGTTGAAGTAGAAGTTTTGGCCTAAACATTCCAGGCGTCTCAATGTTCAATCGCACACAGGCTGCACAAGCTTGCTATGTTTACATAGTGTAGGAGTTATTACCATGGAGATGTGTCTGCATCTTCTGCAGGACCTGAATGAGAAGAAGAAGCATTGTGCCAATTTGAAGCCTCCCACATCAGGTTTTTTTTTTCCCCCATATTGTTTTGTCAGCAGTGTTATACTTCACCTTAAACAATAGGTTTGTGTTTGATATGAAGAAGCGGAATCAATGTGGAAAGGATTATATTTTTTCTCACTTACCATGACTACATTCTGTTGTATTTTATCAAGTTTATAGTGGAACCCAGAAAGTTGAAGGAAAAGTTTTCATTGCATGCAAGTATCATACATCATACTGGTCTGTTTTATTCATACACTGCAATCATACAATCGATGTACAAGTCTCTGCTAAGGCACAAAGAGAAACCTTGAAGGAAAGCACATTTCAGCTCTGTGTTAGACATTGTCTTTCGTGTGTGGGAGGCTTCAAAGGCAGCAACCCGGTTAGCAGTGGTTGATTACGGGCTCCTTATAAGGGGTTTTCTTCCGTGGAAGGGCACGGAGAAGACAGAAGGAGTACGGCTGTGTTCAGGGTGTATGCTATCACTCCATCAGCTCTGTCTGCTTTCTGAGGAGAGAACAGCAGCAGTGGGAGGGGAGTGGGTGGATATCAAAAGGTGAAAGTCAGACTGCTGCAAAGCTTTAACCAATGCAGTATGATTTTGTCTCAGTTGCAGAATTTAACACACTTTAGCCTTATGTAATACTTGTGGTCTTTGCCATCTGTCTGTGTGGAAACATATGGTTATTGAATGTACTTTATCTATTGCATTCTTGTAAAATTAACTGATAATATAAACCTTCCTTAATAGTACCATCGTTTACTCACTCATCTCAGTGTTTAGGGCATCACGTCAATGTCAGACCAGTGTTTGGTCTTGGTTACATTTACTCAGTTATGCTTACTTGACTAACATTACTAACAAACACAGCGTCTCTGGTTGGGGACAGAAGAGCCCATGACTGAGGTGGAAGATAAAACATCTTAAGTTTAACAGGAAGCTGTTGGTCAAAGGAAGGTGGAATGTCTGTTTAACTGGGAGCAGGAGACATCCTGTCCTCCTTTTGTCAATAGCTAGTAGCAATGTCTCAGCAATGTACCTCAACAGCTCAGCAGCCTGTTGCTAAGATCTCCGCTGTGGAATTAGCTCGCCGTGTATTACTGTGGAGGAGGGAGGCCAAGTTTATTTCAAGTTATGCAAGCATCTTGGAGATAAAGTGGCGTTCTGGTCAGGCGCCGACTGCAGCAAAGCTTTAACTTAGCACAATGCTTTCCCAGGGAGCAGAGGAAATAAGAGAGGGTTTCCCCCTCACAATTTTTTCTGTTCCACAAACCGATTCTAATTTCTCTCTCCTCAGTGTCTCATCTATTTTCACAGGAGAAAAATTACACACTGGATCAGGTGCTGACTGAAGCACATTAAGGAAATGTCCTGTTACTCATCGAGCACAATAGCCGTTGCGCAAGCTGTGGAAACCGGGAAGTGCTCATTAATGTCTTGTGGACATTTAGTACAAGATGTTACGCAGCGTATTCATGAGAATGTTTGGAAGGTAATGTTCTCAAGAATTAAAACATTGTTTATGTAGATCAGTTGTGGAGAGTCGAGTATTATCTGCTTAAATCAGCCTGAGTAGCCAGATTAACACTCAAGATAGCATGTATCCAATAAAGAGGTCTTTAATTCATTGGTACCTCATGTCAGTGTATTTTTTTATCTTCTGTATATGAATAATCTTAGATAAACAGATGTGCATGGTTGCATATACATATATAAACTTACATAAAGACACATACAACATTATTTCAACATATGTGTTGTGTATGCATATATAAAGTGTAGTTATAAGTACATAATTCTTTTTAGAGCATAATATAACATTTTTGTGTTGGCGAATAGTGGGTAGTTTACAATGACATTGGTTGGGTGTCATTTTTAGAGACATGACATCTGTTCAAATAAAGTGTTGAAACTTTATCTCAGGCAGATGAGCTGGAGGCTAAATGTGCAACAAAGCTGTATCACTGCATTGCTGGGAGAGTGGGAGGTATTGACCAAGACAGAGTTGAGCTAAGCTTCCTCTTCCTTGCTGCTGCCCGAAGGCGATCCATAGTCAGCCATGTGACACAGCTCATTTTTTTCTGGAAAAAAAAAAAAAAAAAAGTCTGCTGGGTTTCTTTAACTTGACATAACCTCCCTCACTGAGACTGATGTGTCAGTCGCTGTGTGCTAGTGCATGTTGCAGTTGTGATGCGTTCTGCACATCGGATGGCACGGAGCACTTAGGGGACCAATTCAGTGTGTTACACTAAAAGCAAGTTGTTATATGGTCTGAATACTTCCCAAATATATGTGGCAAGCAGTCTGCTTTACTGGTTTTGAGAAGTGCTAAAATAAATTATGGTATTTTCAGACAGTGAAGATATTTCTATTTATCTGCCTTTAAAATTTGATTTTGGGATCATAATTTATACGTACTTAGAATAAACTAACATTATTCTCCTATAGTTACTCTAGTTGCAAATTCAAAATCATTAATATGCAGATAACACATAATTAAGGTAGATTTGGCAGCAGGATGATGCATCGCGTGCACTCAAGCAGCACCAGTGATTAAAACAGATTGCATGATACTAACAATAGTTTTACGTCTACCACTTTTGAATGATTGATTAATTAAAAGTATTTATTGCCTTCTTAATAGTTTTTCTCCCTTTCATAATTCTCTACCCCCCAAAAGGAATAGGGTGAATAGACTTTGCTCAGTTTGATTTACTTCATATTAAAAATCTAATCTAGGTTGAAAGATTAGTCTCTAAGCAGCTAATTATGAAGAAATCAACGCACCTCAAGATAATTTCTGTAATCAGAATCCTGCGGTGATATCAGAAAGAAAGGCTGATGATTTTTCCTGAGGGTGGAAACAGATGTTGTTTGGCTTTTGAGTCACTAAATCAGATGTTGTGACATTCTTGACAGCGTGCAGGGATGCACTATTACTGGTTTTGCTTGGTTCTGACGAATAAACAGGTGATGAACAGTAAAGCATGCATCCAAATGCAGTGCTACATAATTATTCATGACTGAGTTAATGAACGAGAGTGATTGTCAAAGTCATTTTGAATGTTTTAACAGCATTTTTTTCAGAAATACAAATTAAAACAATCACAACTCTGTGAGATTTAGATTCGTTTGCCGATTTTAAGTTTGACAGAAGCAGATAAGTTGAGCAAGTCTGCAGGACTCTGCTAGGAGTGAGTAAACATAAAAGTCACTTTGAGTGAAATTATTTTAAATATTTTTAACAGTTACATGTTGCCACAAGGGTTGGAGTCACTCTACCTAAATATTAACTAAGGTCACGTGGCCACAACCATTGGTTATGATTTAATTGCTAAAAATTACTGCATTTTTTTAAAATGGCAGGAACCGTACTTACTCTATGCGCCCTTTGCTGCTGCTTATTTAAAAACTATTCTGGTTTTCTATATTGCACTTTTTTTACACACATTTTCTTTGAGTGAAATACAATTAACCTCCAGAAAGGCATGATGCAAAAGATGTCAGTTTTACATTCAGTTTACAGCTTGCAGCTGCTGCTAATAATCAAGGTTTGCGCTGATAATTCAACAGTTGCTTTCCTAAAGCGATTCAAACGTAGTCCATTCTGCAAATCCAGCCATGACTTCAAGAGCAAAGAATCTGCACCACACTGCATGCTATTTGTGTCTCCTGTATACTTTTGATACTGAGATCTACCAAACCCCACACAGCCTTGAGAATCCAGCTACAATTCCTGGGTTTTAGCGGTGGTTGCTATGGCAACTGTGCTTTTTATTTTTGGCTCCTTTGAAATACTGTGCAAGATTTAGAGATCCCAAATGTTATGTAAGATGAAGTGCCCTGTTTCAGGCTGGGGTTTCCTGCTGCAGCGAACTTAATTAATTACGGGGGAATAGCACACACTTCAGGTACTCCAGTGTGTACCTAAGAGCTTTGATCACATCTTTCCATTTTATGAATCAGACTGTGTTTCTGTGCAGGAAGCTGTAGGCACAAGTTCTATTGTTCACAGAAGTGCATTGGACATACTCTTCAATTAGAGGTGACTCATATCTTAATGGTTCAGAGATGAAAAGGTAAAGATCTAGACGTTTGCACTGAAAGTTAGAAACATTAACAGCATAAATAAATCTACAGATGGCGGAAGAATTTGTTGAACTATTTAAACCTCCTTTTCATCTTAAACTTTCACAATCTTGTTTAGATAGTTAAAATATTTCTCACCATGCCAAATGGCAGCACATTTTACTTTTTATGCTAAGAAAAACAAACCAAAACCACTTCATTTGGAAGTATTTCATTGAGCTTAGCAAAGTCTGAATGTCTGCAATAGGACACCAAATCCCACAAGTGACGATTAGGATGAGCAATAAGGAAAGAGAGGAGGAAAAATTGTGAAATTAAGGTGACAAAAACATCTAGGCAGATTCAATCTGGCCTGAAAATGTTAATTGGGTGCTGAAGTCCAAATTCAATTGTCAACTCAATGTTGCTTGAAATAATCAAGTGAGAGATCAGTTTATTCTATGTCCTTTTTCATTTGCATAAAATAAACCCTTAAGTAAGGTAAATATGTTTTTCTACTTTTTAAAATTGATAATAAGGTTTGCAGTCTTTAAATTCACAACTACTGGCATCTTCCTGGTGTATCTATATACACACAGATATACTCACACACACATACACCCGTACTTACATCGATAGGAAACAGAAAATTAAAACTTAGCACTGAATCCAGAGAATGTGGCTTACTTTGCTGTGAAAACTGTGGCAATTACAAGACTGTATTAGAAACCTACTCAAACAGAAGATGACATGGCATGAATCTGAGACTTGTTATTTGAAAACCAACACTAAATAAAACAGTTTCCCTGATATCTCCTTTCTTGTTTTGGCTGTCCTTAGTTTCTTAAATATTGTGCAACTTAGGCATCATAAGGTTCACCAAAGAATTTTAAAATGTAAATTTAAGAGGATATACATTTCAAAATCTAATTTTCTAGCTCAATTTCATGGTTAGCTCATACCTTTCTTCAGATGGTATGATTCAGATTCAGTCTGCTTGTCACAATCATTGGTTGCAAATGCAAGTTTACCAGCAAGCAGACAACTTGTGAATGATAGACTTTAGCAACTTATTTAATAACAGCAAACAAACTCACTGTTATTACAGGAATAAAAAGGAAGAGAAGCCTAAGGTAGAACTCAACTCTAATGAGTGGCTCCCAAAAGACAGACGACTGTGACAGAGAGCAAAACAAAGCAGGAGATGGTTGAAATGAGAAAAGATACAAACTAACATGTTTCAGGTGGTGTGATTAGAAGGTCTGAACCAGGTGCTCATGAAGGGAAAGGTGTGAAAAATAAAATAAAAATACTGAAAAAAACATTTTAAAAATGAACAGATAATAATCCCCCATACAGATGATTCTGTGTTCTTTCTTTTCCATCTAATTTCATTTTTAACTCAGTAAGTTCAATTGCTCTGGTCTTAAGAGTTGACTGCTTATGATTTCCTTTTGGTTTTTCACTTTTTCTCATTGATGAATGTTTTACATTTGGGTTAATTCAGCTTCTTTTCCAATTACTTTACCTACAATTCGCATGCGATTACACTGAAATTGAAAAATAAACAATTTAAGCAATCTGTTTGAGACATGAGGTAAGTAAGTATCTTACCTCAGTGTGTCTACAGTGTAGTAGCCTTGCAAATAGACAACAAAGGACAAGGCTCTTTGTGTCTGAGTCACACAGAAAACAATTTAATAATCTCTGATCTATTTTTTACTTGCATTGTTCTTGTGTCTCTTTGTTGCTTGGAATTTATTCAAAATCTCTGACTTTCCAATTTCCTTCCATTACAGCACTCAATAAATCACCTACAGAAAACCTTCCGTGTGAACGTTTCAAATAAAACTTTTCAGAGTTATCACACATTATTGTATTGAGAGAAAAGTTTTCATTGAACTCAACTGTGACTTTAATATAATTCCTTGCCAGTCTACGCCTTGGAAAGTATTATTTATGCTAATAATTTCTAATTTGAAGTCAATATACTCTCGAGTGTTTATAAAGAGGTAAAATGTAATTATTTTAATATGCATGACACTTAACAGATGAGTGTAAAGAATGAAATCAAAATGTTTGAAGCACAGCCAAAAACGAGATCAGATGAAGACATTTAAACTGGACTTATGATTTCCTCCAACTCGGTGATTTTAATGTTTTCCTCTACTTCTTTCTTCTTTGTCTGCATCAGACCAGAAGTTTACATCTTGGTCCCCTCCTCGGAAGGTAAATGAAGGCAGACGTCTCCCCCCTGCCAGGAACATGAAGGGCTTATCGGGCAGTCGTTCCCAGCACCATATCCCTTTACCTCATGGTTTTGACTACGATCCCCACATCCACGATTTCCATGGCCACCATGGCTCCGAGTCCCGCCACCCATCATACCTGCTCAGTCCCACTGAGAGCTGCCCCGTGGACTTCCACCACCGGTACTCGCCCCGAAGCTCCATCCACTCTGACTGCATGATGATGTCCCCTGTCATGATGCCCCCACCTGCCGCATCAGACCACATCTCCAGCAGCACCTTCCCCAGAATGCACTACAGCTCTCAGTATTACGACTCAGCCACCCGGGAAGACTGCGCTGCCATCACGGCCTCCGCCACCTCGCCGACTGTCACTGCTGCGGCAGCCGCTGCTGCTGCCTCCTCCCACCACGCCGGCACCAAAAGCAATCGACTTCCAGCTAACCTGCTAGACCAGTTTGAGAAACAACTGCCACTTCACCGCGATGGCTTCCACACGCTACAGTACCAGCGCACGTCCACAACCACCGAGCAACGCAGCGAGAGTCCCGGCCGCATTAGACACCTCGTTCATTCGGTTCAGAAACTCTTCACCAAGTCCCACTCTTTGGAGGGGTCATCCAAGATGAATGGCACAAAAGGTGATATAGGAGGTGGAGCAGGGTCATATTACCATCATGGCCACCACTCCACCAGACACGGCAGCAAGAGGAGCAAAAGTAAAGAACGTAAGCACCGCTCTGGAGGTTGGTGGAGCTCTGATGACAACTTGGACAGTGACAGCACCTACCGCACACCGAGTGTAATGTCGAGACACCACGGGGAACATGTCAGCCACTGCTACCCAGAATCCATGCACAGCCACCACTTTGGAGAAATGTCGCTCAAGGGCTCCAAGAGTAACAACGATGTCAAGTGCTCAGCCTGTGAAAGCATGGCCATGGCACCTGAGGGAAAATTCATGAAGAGGAGCTCCTGGTCGACACTCACAGTCAGCCAAGCCAAGGAGGCCTATAGGAAGTCATCACTTAATCTGGACAAACCCATGATGCACACCGACCTCAAAACGTCTTCACGAGCATGTCACTACCTTCAGGTAAGTGGGCTTTTTCTTCATAAAATTGCTTTTATAATATAGTCGCCTTCCTAAAATAACATCCTAAGCAATTTTTACCAAAGGTTTTTTCTTCTTTTTGTTACCTAAATAAAATTTTG